>NC_045153.1:1203144-1343749 GCF_900700415.2 Clupea harengus | reverse complement strand
CTTTTTACTACAGATACTATTAAACATGAATGAAAATGGCTTTTCAGAAAACGCTGCTAAAAAGCGTCTTAAGTACAGGCACCCCCTCCCCCCTAAAACACAGTTATAACAATTATATAGCGGTTATTTGTGGTTGTATTATTTTTGACCCACCATCCTTCTTCAGAGGACAACTTTTGTCAATATTTCAAGAGTAGATTTCAGTATATTAGGCTAAGCACCCTCCCACCCACCAACCCTAAACCCATGATAATGCAGAGACAGACAGGCAGACACACACATAGACACGTGACATGACCTATTACTTATAAACATGCATGTTGTCATATAGAGAGAGTGAATACATCTCTGCTTTACTGATATAATCGCACGTGTGTGCTCTCCCATAAACAGGTCATTCTCTCTCATAAACAGGTGGTAGCTCCTTCTCTGAAGCTGTAATGTAGCCTCATTTGCCAATTCCCTTCTCCTTGTCTGTGTCAGAGGCATTCTCATTTAATTTTCTTTTCATTGTCCCTGTCTTAAGCCACCGATCCATGACCTTCTTAATAGATTAGGCTACTCTTTAATAGAATAGGCTTCTACTGACTGTGTTCTCTTTGTTCTGAGTTGTATGTTAGAAATGTCGCAATAATTTACTTGTGGCCGTCGCGGACCATTACGGGGCACTGGCGGACCACCAGTGGTCCGCGGACCACACTTTGAGAACGACAGTGTTAGACCAACTGAAGCTAAAGTGGAGGCTAACTTAAATGTTGGTGTTCCATTCTCACGTAGAGAACTTAAGAGGTTCCTTGGAATGGTTAGCAACTATAAGAGCTTTTGCTGTAATTTGCCACCATTGCTGCTCCTTTAACAAACCTGCTGAGGCAAAACGGTTCCTTTTATCTTGAATGAGAAGTGCCAAAGTGCTTTTGAAAACCGTTAAGCGTTGTTGAGTAATGCCCCTGTGCTTACAGCTCCAGATTCCTACAAGCCCTTTAAGCTGCTGTGATGCTAGTGATGTGGGTGCTAGTGATGTGGGTGCTAGTGATGTGGATGCTAGTGATGTAATGATGTGGGTGCTAGTGATGTGGGTGCTAGTGATGTGGGTGCTGGAGCTGTAGTGCTGCAGGATGGTGTTCATGGGGTTGAACATCCTCTGTGTGGTTTTTCAAAGACATTTGATGTCGATCAAAGTGGTGCACCTCTGCCGGTTCATACAGAACGTACCCCCCTTGTGTCCATTAACACGAGAGGCTCGAACCACTAATCAGTGTTCTTGCAGGACCTGAAGTTTTGCCACATTTGCGGGGAGGACAACTCCAGGTCATGAGTATATTTTAACATGTGGTAACTGTTTCTGTTCTTTTGGGGTTGGTTGCTGCAGGACAACCCTGTTAAGGGTGGGGGTGTTACAAGCCTGGTATTTGTTGCTATGTGCGTTTGTTTGTTTGTTTGCCTCTTTCAGGTATCTTGGGTCTCACCTGTAATCACCTGTGATTACCTGCAGGTGCTAGAGGCTTTAAGATCTGGCCACACCCCTCTCTCTCTCACACAGACTCTGCAGCTGCTTACCTGACGGCAGGACGTGCAGCTTACACTCCACCTACCATTTTCCCTTGAATGCTTTAATAAATATAGTTCTAAATTAAGTTTGGGTTTTCCTGTTCTCATTGTGTTGCTTCCCCCTGATCCAGGGTTGTAACACTTTTAAGTTTGTGGTCAGAGTATCATCAGTCTATGGTCATTTTTCATAATATGTATGTTAGAGTGTTTTAACCAATTTGTAACACCATAAGATATGGATTCAAGATGCTAATCCTCACCTGTGTGTACAGAACTCTTCACACATGAGCTCTGGCGGTCATCTTCACTGCGCTGCTCTTGGCCTTGTCTCCTGGTCACCATGTGCCTGTGGTGGCCAGGAGCGCCCTCTGGTGGTGACCATCTTAAAGTCACAGAGTCTGGCTGCACTGAGGGGAACTGGATCTGCCCAGGTGGAGGAACACCTGAGAATGATGGAGGTGGAGATGGAAGCTGAAACGTGAGGTTTTAGTGCTAAACACAAATTTCTACTTATTTTTTGGGGAAAAGTGCTAAAACATTAAATACCTCCTGTTTTGGTAACTTTGCATTGTGTCTCTTGTACATCCTGTGCAAACAAGAATACAACATTAGAGAACAGAGCAACTGGGTTCATAATGAGAATGTCCTGCCTGTCCAGAGACTAGCATTTATATGCTAGCATTTATATACAAT
Source organism: Clupea harengus (assembly GCF_900700415.2). Lineage (NCBI taxonomy): Eukaryota > Metazoa > Chordata > Actinopteri > Clupeiformes > Clupeidae > Clupea > Clupea harengus. The sequence goes on along the minus strand of NC_045153.1, from coordinate 1,341,508 downwards.
ATATAATATTGCCACCATCAACATGTTTCTCTGCTCCGCCTCCCCTTACCCCTGTAACAGAAAACCTTTGATCACAGTGTATACCCACTAAACTGGTCTTGTTTGTATCATGTATTTATCACCGGATGTCTGTATATATATTATGTACACCTACCAAATGCAGGATATGTACAACACCTTTTGTTTGTTAAGGTTCCTTCCTGACTAACAGGGAGTTTTTTCTTGCCCGTGTTGCCAATGTGCTTGCACTAAGGGGGTTGAGGCTCTGGGCTCTGTAAAGCGCCTAGAGACAATTGTATTGTTATGGCGCTATATAAATAAAATAAAATTGAATTGAATTGAATTAAAACAGACTTATTTGTAAAACTAATACTTTTTGCAACACATTGAGGGCCTCATTTACTAACAGGATTGCGCCCATTTCAGGCGTAAAATAGCGGGTAAAGACATAAAACCGTATTTTCAAAGGAGGCGCACCTGAGTAAAAGAGCAGATTACCGCTGCTGGGAAGTGGGTGTGGGAAAGTGGGTGTTCGGGGTGTCGCAAAGAGATGGGAGGAGATGCGTAAAGTGCGCCTAATTATGTATTAGTAACGAAACAAGCGGTGTTTTAGCATGACATATCAGCTGCTAAATGAAAACTATGTGCCTGCGAGAAATGTTATTTTTTTTTAAATGTTTATATTTGATATATCATTTAATAGGCATACAAACAAATAGAATTACAAGCTGTCCCACCAGCTAGCTGTTCGGGAAAAGTTCGGCCACGTCTTACCCAGAATAGCCGCTCATTGTATGGTTCAAACTGTATTTTCACTCATAGTTCAAGCACACCAAGTACAGTGCACACCTTCTGCGTAGGAGTAATGCGTATCTATTCAGGAAAAGTACTTGTACTCGAAGTACATTAACTAAACTACCGGTAAGTAAATTGTAGAGACAGAGCAGCATATTAATTTAACCTTCCATGTTTATTTTGACGTTATAGCCTCTCAAGCGCAAGCTACCTCTAGTGCCATGGCATCCGAACTTCTGAAAACTTCAGTTTCCCCTGTCCAGGCTACAACACCAATTTTCAAATGTATCCACCTAGGGCAGCGTTTTTGAAAAGCATGGTTGTCAGTGTTGGACTACGCCGATTTAAAGTAAGGGGTGTCGTGTATTCCTACCAGACTATTTAACGGGATGCTATGGAGCAGTTAACCTGGATATTAACTATCCTAGCTAGCTCTAGCTAAGGGAACCATCTTAACAGTTTGCAGTTGCCTGTGTATGATTAACTCATGTTAATATGTGTGAATATGAGCTCGTGAACATAAACTTGTTAATATGAAGCTGCACAGGCACCCTGAGGGGTAACCGTAGTAACCCAGAAACTCAATGTTCGCTGAAAAGTTTAATTTCCCAAAATCAGCTCACCAATAAAAGACAGTCTTGAATTCAAAGTGATCACAACTTTTAGTGTGGACGGAAGGGCTAAATGGAGAAATATTTATGAGTTTCTATATTTACCCGGGTTAGTTTGCTGTAACCTCGTGAACCAAAAGCTCTAATTCTAATTTTAACTCATCATCCATGGGTGGAAGGAACACGCAGGCTCTTTCTTCCCTATTGTAGCTGCGTGCTAAATAACACTAATGGGCGGGGTTAGGCGCTGATTACGCTGGTAAGGCGTCAACACATTCAGATGAGGTTCTTGTTTGATAAATACGATGCAAAATACCGTGCGCTATATGCGGGTTGGCAAAGGTGCAGATTGCGCTGCGGTCGCAATGTTAGTAAATAAGGCCCTGAGTCTTTTTTTAAGTTAAAACCCAAAGTTATTTTACTAGTTCTAAATTGATGTTGGCTATGGCCAAAGCCCAGTCGTCAGTTCTACAAAGATGGTTGCAATGACCAAAGCCCAATGTGTGTACATATCCCACTGAATGATCTTTTAATACAGATGGGACTAAAATGCAGTTATCATCGAGGCCTACATATATGGGTGCTGTTCCTTTTAATAGGTACGCTCCGGGGCTTAAGGAGAGGGAGGTGAGCGATCTCAGGAGTTATTTTGTTTTGTGTAGAGGCGGCGTCTGTAAGGGCTAGTGTTGAATCTAATTGATGGAACCGCATATTGATGTTTTCCTGCTCTGATTGGTTGTTGCATGGCGGTTCTTGTTTGAGCATATAAATGTTCATATGGGACTGATAGAACTGCAAAAAATAGCTATTCTACTGTTATTTTGTATCATTTGTATCTGTACCATATATTGATGTTTCCTGCTCTGATTGGCTGTTGCATGTTGGTTCTTGTGTGAGCATAGAAATGCTCATGTGGGGGACTGATGAAACTGCAAAATAGCTATTCTCCTGTTATTTTGTATAATTTGTATATGTACCATATATTGATGTTTCCTGCTCTGATTGGCTGTTGCATGTAGGTTCTTGTGTGAGCATAGAAATGCTCGTATAGGGGACTGATGGAACTGGAAATATTGCTATTCTGTTGTTGTAAAAGACATGAACTTAGTGTAGCATTATTTTGTATCTGTAACTCCTACCCTTGGATATGTACTATGTCTGCCTCACTGAGACCTGAACAAATTAGCCCTTCCCCCCTAGATAGCCTCCTTCCTGCTATCACCCTTTGTCCTCTGTGAGCACCCCCCTCCCCCCATATGTGAGCCATTCACCCCACTCTCTCCCCTTTCTCTCACCTATAGGGTGTGGTCACCCCTCCCCTATTGTATTCTACCTGACTGAATAGTATAAATGCCAACATATTGCACAATCAGGTAGGCCTTTCTCTGAGCACCAGCTGAGAGGGGGTCTCCACGCTGATATAAACTACAGAATCCTGACTGCGTCCTCCGGTCCCTTCTTCAACTTTAGATTCTATCAATATGCAAACCTAGACAGCCAAAAGCACATACAGTATTTGTACTACGAGCTCTTTTGATTGTGACTAACGTCTGTATTATTTAAATTCCACTTTTTACTGGACCAAACCAAAACAGAGTACGAGGATAACTGTTCTACGAAGATTCCCTTCAACTCGCGGTGAGATGTTTTTTTTCAGTTTTTTTCACTTTTTTCCATGTGTTTTGACTTTGCAATGCATTGCTTTTTTTGGAGGGAAATATCGCTTTTTTGGACCATGTTTTCTACTTGTGATTGTTTGATTGCTAAAAGACTCAAATAAGATGAGTCATTATTTACACATAAGGACAATTGAGTAAGTGGGCAGACACTGCAGCCTGTCAGGATTTTCACATATTGACTATCTAACAAACAACTGTCAATATATGTACTTCATTCTTTTAAAAATGTGTTTCTGTTCCGTCTTTTGGCCTTGTTGCGTTAATACAGATCTGACTGTCTGTACATCTGACTGTTAATACAGTTATCCAGACAATGATTTGAAACACGTTAATTGTTTAAAAATGTGTTTTACTCTCTGATCTTCACAAAAATCACAAAAATAAGTGTCTTGACACATCAAAGGTGATGAGTTGCCACACTTGTGTGTTAATTTGAGGATATAATTTAACATGTTGCTACTCTCTGCATTTCCATCGTCCACTTCTTTGTCACTCTGTCACATAGTAACAGTTAATTTAAACTTCAGAACTAATTTGGCAAATTGATATGCAAGTATAATACAGTAAAAAACCTGGAACTGCTTCATAGGTGTGCAAATATCCAAGTTAATTGACGTTTTAAAGCATATGTCACAATAGAAAATGTATCCACGCCATGGTATAGTAACAAAGAAACCACACCTGATCTGTATATGTGCCCACCTGCTCCACGACGTCATGTCCATTGTGATCTTTAAGGAAACAGCGTGAGCAGATTGCTGATTGGTCGGTCCTGCAGTAGAACTCCAGCTGTCTCTGGTGCTGTTGACAGAGGCTCTGATCCTGAAGGTCCTGTAGCTGGTGTCTCTCCAGATCTGGGTCAGAGTAGTGAGGCCTGATGCAGGTCATGCAGTAGGAATCCCCACAGGTCAGACAGGTCTTCACAGCTGGATTTGGGCAGACATCACACAGCACCCGTCCAGCTGACACTCTACAAGGACATGAATGGATTTGTTGAATGAATGACAATGTTTAAATTAATTTGTTTTGGTAGGAGCAGTTCTGCAACCATAATCAAAAGGTCACAGAGCAAATATTCTAAAAGCCATGACATTACGAGCTGTACTGGTTTTGAGCCGTTTTCCTCACTGTCCCTTTGTAGGTTCTGAAATACAGTTTAATGTAATTCCCAAAGCCTGCTGTGCCACTGTGGTTCGGTGACAAGGACTCAGATGGACCTCAGGTTGCACAGTAGGGCTCAGTTATGGCAAAAATCATTGTAACGATTATTTTGGTCAATATTGACAGCAGGATTATTGGAAAGATTACTCATTCAGTGATTTTATTTCAGGAAAGAAGATCGGTTGCTAATGGTTTAAAGACTATATCAGATCAATTGCCTTTAAGGTGGCTAAACATGACTAGGCCCATGTTAACAGATCTGTCTCCTTTAAGGTGGTAAACAGGACTGGTCCCATGTTATCAGATCTGTCTCCTTTAAGGTGCTAAACAGGACTGGGCCCATGTTATCAGATCTGTCTCCTTTAAGGTGGTAAACAGGACTGGGCCCATGTTGGCAGATCTGTCTCCTTTAAGGTGGTAAACAGGACTGGGCCCATGTTAACAGATCTGTCTCCTTTAACCCTCCTATTACCTTCACATTTTACTAACATCTTTTATCCTTGGGGTCAATTTGACCCCAGCAATTTAAACCTCCAAAAAAATATTTAGTTTATGTGTCAGGTACTTTATGTTTGTTTGTTGACTACCTAAATAGCCCTTTAAATAAAACGGAACCCCCACCCACCCCCTTATACATCCAGAATACCTTTTACGTGACTATGGAGAAATATGCAGATCACCATAAAATCTCAATGATTGAAATTGGAAAGAGATATCCTTTTGGTGTTTTCTTGGCTTCATATTATTTTTAAGTACATATTGTTGTCATCTATAACATTTGGAATGAAAACCAATTTCTGTTATCAAGAAAGGTTACAATGGGCCTCATTTTCTAACGCAGTTAAGAAGAATTCAAGAACAAATTTCTTCTGAACTCAACTTCCGGAAAGTTTTCTCATCTGGGATTTGTTCTGAACTTCAGATGAATTTCAGAATGCGAAATAGCAGTCTTAAATCGCCCAGTTTTCTTAAATGCAATTCCTCAATACATACTGAACAACACCGGATTCCCCACGGGAAGGGTTAAGGGCTGAATTTGTGAGAAATCGTTGGTGATTGCGTTCGCATCAACTCTACAGACATCCTCGGATTTAGATAATTATAATAATAATAAATACGAGAATATTTGTATCATTAACAATCATGTTTCACATTTATAGTCATGATCCTGAGGCATTGTGATGTCCTAAAAGAAATAAAAGCACTACACTGCAAATGTAAGTGAATAAATAAATAAGCACTAAACTCAATCGCCGAGATATAGTGCTAGTGATTGGTGTGAACAGGTAGGTGGTAACACCTGCTAGGCTCTAGGCCTGCCGCACCTCCACCGGTGCCCATTGGGCTAGCTGCGGGGTCATCAGCCGGGAGCCACCGTTTACAGATGTTTCGCCCCTTATCCCAGAACATCTCCTGGTGGCGGGGCAGTGAACAGGGACGTCTCCCAGTCACCCCCCGCAGCTAGCCTACCTCAGGAGTTCTTCGCTCCCCATGCCTTGTCCCGCCTCCTTAACCAAAGCCAAAAACTTGCCTTCTCTGCTTCCTCAGACAGCTCTCTGGTGGCTTTGTGTAGCTCTTTGCCCCTCAGCCCTAGCTCTTTAAGTAGGCGAGTCACTGAGCTTCCCACAAACCCCCTCGTGCCAACCTCCACTGGAAAGAGTCATGTACTCCACCCGCTCTCCCTTCACTCCGCAACCAGGTCAGAGTACTTTGCCCTCTTCCTTTCGTGGGCTCCCTCCATCCCCTCCTCCCATGGCACCGTCAGCTCCACAAGCAGCGCAGATCCGTCTTGGTCCACAGCACCACATCTGGCCTCAGTGTGGTGCTGCAGATCTCCCCTGGGAAGTGGATCTGCCTGCCCAAGTCCACCTCCATTCTCCATTCCACTCCTGGCAACAAAAGGGTGGGTACTGATCTCCTTCTGACAGTGTCCCCCTTTTCCCCTTCCCTAAGGAAATGGGTCCACTGCTGGCTCCCCGGCTGCCTCCCAAGGCTTGCCTCTTGCCTTTATCTCTCCACCACCTCTGCCAGTTTCCTCAGCACCTGATCGTGCCGCCATCCATACCTGCCCTGGGATAGCGCGGTCTGGCATCCTGACAGAGTGTGTTGAAGGGAAGCATTTATGGTCCCACAGAGGTCACAGGCCTGCTCCATGCCCAGCCACTGTTAGAGGTTTCGGGGGGAGGGCAGAGTGTCGTAGGTTGCCCTGATGAGGAAACTGAGTCGAGCTTGTGGCAGTTTCCAGAAGTCTGCCCAGCTCACCACCCGACCCGCAACCCAGCCCTCCGATGTCGTCCAGTGTCCCTGCTGCCCCTGCGCCACTGCCTTGACCCTGTACTCTTCCTCTGCCATCTTTGTCACCTCCGAGACAACAAGATCCTTCCTCTCCTTCCTGCTAGCTCTGGACCAATGGGCGGATCTCCCCACCCAAGGCCAGCGCGCCCCCTCTGGACACTGCCCACCATCTCCTGGTGCTGCAGCCTGCCCACTGTCTTCTGCACCTCCTCCTCGGCCCTCCACTTTCTCCCGGGCTTCCATGTCCCTCACTGTCTCATCTGTAGAGTCCCTCAGCTCCATCACCAGCCTTGCCTTCTCCTGCCTGTACCCTATGGTGATAGATTTCAGGGGAAGCTGAAGTGTGTTCTTTCCATACAGGCTGGCCGATGAGTTGCCCCTTGGGAGCCCTAGCCATTTGCGGATGAACGAGCTGGTCTTTACATCCATCTTGCTCACGGCTGATGAGGTGACTTCGCACAGCTTCAGCGGCCACATTACCCTTGGGTACAGTGTGAAATTGAAACACCACACCTTGTACTTTCCAGGTAACTGACTTGAATAGATTTTGGCCAGGCCTGCTGAGAGCTGTTGCAGGGTGGTCTTTCCTATTTCCTTGTCTAAGAGGCTGGCTGTATATTGCCTCCCCAGACTTCGGATGAGCTGGTCTGCAATGCGTTGGATGTTTTCTCTGCCGATTATAAAGGTGACCCTGTCATTCAGCAGCCCTTTCCTTGACTTTTTTTGCTTTGAACTTCATCCTGGCCCAAGTGATCAACTCATCCAGTCTCTTCATGAGCATGGACGTGCATGGAGCAGTTTGGAGCAAACATGTGATGTCATACATGTAACTCCTTAGTGGGGGGAGCTTCCGTCCTGTAGGCAGACGGGCTCCTCCCACCACCTGTCTTGCTCCAATCAAGATCACTTCAAAAGCTGTGATGAAGAGGATGGGGGACATGGAGCATCCCATCGCGATCCCCACTTCCAGCTGTTGCCAGATGGTGGTGGAATTTGGGAACGTGAAGCACATGTGCAAGTCCTGGAAGTAGCTCATCACCATGGCCCTGATGCTCTGTGGGATGTAAAAGAAGTCCAGGGCAAATGCTATGAGATTGTGTGGCACTGACCCATATGCGTTACCTAAATCTAGCCAAACCACATGCAGGTCTTTCTTCTCTCTCTTTGCAATCTGGATCTGCTCCCAGATCATGGTGGCATGTTCCACACACCCCGGGAAACCTGGAATCCCGGCCTTCTGGCAGCTGGTGTCAATATAGCCATTCTCCATCAGGTAGGAAGTCATTCTTCTTGCCATGACTGAGAAGAATATCTTCCCCTCAACATTCAGCAGGGCTATGCTCCTGAACTGTTCGATGGTCTTGGAGTTCTGTTCTTTAGGGATGAAAACTGCCACTGCCCTCTGCCACTGTGATGGAATGGTCTGCTTGGTCCAAGCTGTTCTCATCAGGGTCTATAGAAGCTTCAGCACACTTGGGCAGTTTTTATACATTATTGAATGGTATCCCATTTGGCTCTGGAGCAGATGCCGATCTTGCCCGCCAAACTACCCGCTTGATCTCACAGAGCTTGGGTGGTGAAGCATTAAAAGGCACTGATGGTTCTCCCGGCTTTGGCACATAGCCTGGTGGGCCCAGGGGCTCATTCCTTGCGGGATCGCTATATTGACCATGGATGTGATCCTCCAGATCTTCCTTGGAGATCTCAAGCGATCTACTGGTCTTCTCCTCAAGGAGTCCTCGTGCAAAGTGAAAGGGGTTGTTAAAGAAGTTTGCCCTCTCTTTTTCCTTCCTCTTCCTTCGCCGCCTGATGCGCTCTGCCCTCCTCAGGTTGGCCAGCCTCCTTCTGATGTCATCCCAAAGGGCTTTCAGACCCTCTCTTTCTGATTCCTCTGCTTTCCTCCAGCGTCTGCAAAGCTGCCTTCTGCTTGCTACTAGGTCGTCAATCTCCTTTTCCCTTCTTCCCTTAGTTTTTTCGGCTGCTTTCCTGTCTGTCACCTCGCCATACCTGCCGCTACACTCCTCGTAGAGAATCTCTCCAAACAGGTTTTGCTTGGCCTCCACTGTGCCATGCAGTGCCTTCTGCAGCAGATCACTGAGAGACTCATCCAGCCTCTTCCACTCAACCGTCTCACTGGCCTTTGGCCATTTGATCTTGTTCTTCCTTCTCGGCTTGTTCAGACTTTTGGCCTTTTGGCTTGACTCGGTCCTTGGGTTGCTCGGGGGTGGTTCAGGGGTCACCTCCTGGGGATCATCCACATCCCTTGTCTCCTTCTCTCCTGCCTCTGCAACATTGGGCCCGATGGCACTGTGGTTTTTGACCCGCCTTGGATCCCACTTGTCTGACCTGCCTGAGCAGCACAAGTTTGCTTTGGGCTCCTGCCTGCACACTTCATCTTGGCTGTTTTAATTGTATAAAATATATAAGTAATATCAACACTTACACACATTAGGCCACATTCTCGAACATGTTCTGAAGTTTCTTCTGAAATGTTTCTTTCGGACTTCGGAAAACCAACGTCAGAAAAAGATCTCCACCTGATTCATGAACGCCTGAAAATGTGTTCTTACACAGCAGAAACATTGAATGGGGTCAAATTGACCCCAAAGATAATAGGAGGGTTAAGGTGGTAAACAGGACTGTTAGCAGATCAAGGACTACTTCATCACTGATAGTTTGATATTGTTAGAATCTAATGCTTAAACTTGAAGAACAGACCGGAAGACGTATTTTTCAGTTACAATAAAGGGGTTTTTACATTGTACAGTCTATTTCTCTGTAACTTTTAAAAAATCTAACCAAAAAAAAGTCAAACAAACAACTTTTAGGTACAAATATGACCATCTACGGAGTTTGGTCCGCCATCTTTTTTTTTGGAGCTTCCCGCTCTCCAGACGTGAGAATAAACGCGATCTGATTGGCTAGCGCCTGTGCTGTCAGTTATGCATGAAAGGCAATTTGATTTGCTGACGCATGCATTCCCCTCAAAAAGTTGAACATCTTTCAACTGTTGCCACAAGCAACGCATGAAATGCAACACAACGGAACCCAACGGAGCCACAATTCAGTTGAATGAAAGTGAATGTGGATGCGTCAACCTTGCCAGATCAACGCATTCCGACGCAACCTCTGTAAGTGTGTTGCTTAATGGCCTACCTGACAGTAAGGAGGTGTTGGCAAGGTGTTCAGTCAGGTGAATACAGGGGGGTGGCTATGAGACCACGTCCACAAAGGGGATACAGCGTGGGGGGATTCATCACCTGTGGGGGAGCGGGTCCTTTGAGCACATAGCATAGCCGAGCCTAGAGGGGTAGCAAAGAACAGCTGTACAACGCAGGTATCAAATTCCGCCACAGATATCCTTCCAAACTAACGGTGATTATCGAAGATACTGATCACACGTTTGAAGATCCCTCCGACGCTTCTGCCTTCTTCGATGACAAGATCAAACCTTCACTAAACCAACCAGCGAGCAAACTCAGCAAAACTGACATTTAAAGCTGGTGACAATGGGCCTAATTCTCGAACGCAGTTAAGAAGAATTTAAGAAGGAATTTCTTATGAATTGGATTTAGGAAAACATTTGGCATTCATGAAAGTTTTCTCATCTGGGATTTGTTCTAAACTTCAGAAGACTTTCCGAACTCGAAATAGCAGTCGTAACTCGGCCAGAGTTTTCTCAAATGCGATTCCTTAAAAAAACACAAGATGGCCCCGTTTATTTAAGAAAACTCTCTGTGTTAGAAGTGTTAATGAATTTGTGAGAAATCGTTGGTGATTGCGTTCACATCAACTCTACAGACATCCTCGGATTAAAATAATTATAACAATAACAATTACGAGAATATTTGTATCATTAACAATTAGGTTTCACATGTATAGTCATGATTCTACGAGGCACCGTGATGTCATAAAATAAATAGAATGACTACACCAGAATGCTGCACTCGTCTAGTGAGCGTCGTTTGGCACTGCCGTCTGTGCAAGTACGGCAATCCAGAATTTTCATTTGTAGTTCCACGTTGGTGGAACGAACTGCCTAGCACTACCAGAGCAGGGGCGTCCCTCTCTACCTTTAAGAAGCTTTTGAAGACCCAACTCTTCAGAGAGCACCTCCCTTCCTAACTGGCAGTTCGACTAGTGCTTAACTTGCACTTACAGCAGTTATATTCCTGCACTTCGTTTTTATTTTCTATTTCGTTTTTCTATTTCTTATGTAAAGTAGTATTTATTGTTACACTAGGTCTCTATTGCTCGTAGCTTGACTGTTCTCTCCCTTGTACGTCGCTTTGGACAAAAGCGTCTGCTAAATGACTAAATGTGAATGTACACGAACACTGCAAATGTAAGTGAATAAATAAATAAGCACTAAACTCACGTTGATATAGCTATAGTGGAATAGAATGGACACATCTACATCCTGCAACGGTCCACCTTGCTTTCGTGTAGATTCGGTCGATTCTGACTGAACACGTCACTACGGTTGCGTGCCCTAATAAGGAGCTGGCGGGGCCTGTATGTATGCAAATTCAGGAGCACGAGAACGCGCTTTCAATTTAAGAAAACTCTTCCGGTGGAGCACAGCTCAGAACACTTCTGCTGCGTAGGAACACATTTTCAAGCGTTCATGAATTTGTCGGATGTCTTTTCCTTACGTTGTTTTTCCGAAGCCCGTAAGAAACATTTCAGAAGAAACTTCAGAAAATGTTCGAGAATGAGGCCCAATGTGATTAGCTAACTACAATTATTTCCCCCCATACCAATAGCCATACAGATCATACAGAATGTTGTTGAGTTAGCATTAGCCTTTTACCATCACGTCCAATGTTGTGCAGTAGCTAATAGCCTGCGTCATTTGCTACACATTGTGTTATCAATGCCAGACCGAACTTCCCGACCTAAAATTTTGTGGGCGGGGCTAAGTTCGTCTGGCATCCAGGCTACAATTTCCAAGGAGGTAAAATATAAATGTGTGTAACTGTTTGGGTTTACATTTACATTTTGTGTTTATATGTTCAGCTGGTTATGCTACAGATGTATTGTCCTAGAAGCAATTAATATGATCTATAGTGCCTGGTCACCTCTAGTGTAAATCCCCCCCATCATAATGCTTCAAACTGTTTTAGCTATGTTCACAGTACTCTCAAAGACAGGTGTTTCTTTGAGAATGAAAATGTGTTTTGAATATGTGTCAGCAGAGGGGCCCTTTTTGACCCCTCTCTTTTTTGTTATTCTTATTTTCAACTTTAATTTACCTCTTTATGTTTTAGTTATTAACTACTTTTCTTCTCTGGATTATTTTCTTGTCTCTGGCACAGGTTTCCTTATACCACATACATGTACTTCAATGAGTATACGGCCATTTCTGATGATGGGGCAGTGAACTTTTTGAGTTAGAATGTCAAAGGACTCAATTCTCCAGTCAAGCGTAATAAGGTATTTAGCCATATTCACCAGCTTAAAGCAGATATAGTGTTTCTCCAAGAAACACATCTTAAAGCACCTGATCACCAACAACTACACAGGAATTGGATAGGCCAGCAATTTCACTCCAAGTTCCACAGTAAAGCCAGGGGAGTGGCAATTCTTCATGTGATTGTGTCTGGTCTCCTGTACTCCACTAAAGTCACTCTTGCTAATATATACTCACCAAATTGGGATGACCACAATTTTGTATCAAAAATCATCTCTCTCCTGCCTGATTATGAGCTTATTCTTGGAGGCGACTTCAATTGTGTTCTTGACACTAAAATAGATCGCTCCTCCCCTAAACCCGCACACACTTCACTTACAGCCAAGACCAAGATTTTGCCATTTCAGACGCATGGCGCTTTCCTTTCCCACTTCACACTAATATTCATTCTTTTCTCATATACACCACTCTTACTCCAGAATTGATTATTTTTTCGCTGACCAAAAACTTTTGTCTAAAATTAAGTCATGTTCATATGAAAGTATTACTATCTCTGATCATGCTCCAATTCTGCTAACTCTCCTTTTCCCTGCGAAGCGTTACACTCTAAAAACCTGGCAATTGAACACACTGTTACTGTCAGATAGTGATTATACCCGTTACCTATCCAACGACATTGGACTTTTTTTGGAAACTAACTCCACCCCAGATATGTCACCAAGTTCTGTTTGGGAGGCACTTAAAGCATATGTTCGTGGCCGGGTCATTTCTTACTCCTCTTTTATCAGCAAACAATGTAAATCCCGACTGTTAGAACTGTCCGCAGACATCCTGACAGTTGACAAACAATACGCAGCCTAATCACCTAATCCAGAGCTGTATAGGAAGAGGATAACACTGCAGACGGAGTACAATCTGCTCTCTACAAACCAGGCCACTCAATTGCTACAGAAAACGCGTCAAACATATTTTGAGTTTGGTGACAAGCCTAGTAAACTCCTGGCTTTACAAATAAGACAGCGATACTCTCAAAACTTAATTCCCCAGATCAGATCTCCTGACTTAGGTGTCACTTCCAACACTTCTGATATAAACACCTGCTTTAATAACTTCTATAAGAGTCTATACCAATCTGAATCAACTGCAGATCAGTCACTGGTCAATAGCTTCCTAAATGCCTTGCGTACCCCCTCCATCAACCAAGACATTAAGTCCAGACTTGACGAACCTATCTCACTAGAAGAAGTAACCCAGACCATAAGATCTATGCAGAGCTGCAAGTCGCCTGGACGTGATGGAAAATTAAGCTGAATTTGGACAAATGGAAACTACTTAAACTGACTTTGTGGGGAAAAATTAGTATCATTAAGATGGTGGTGGCTCTACAATTCAATTACATTTCTATGATGATTCCAGTGACAGTTTCTGATGGACTATTCAAGCAATATAACAAGTTCTTATGGAATGGGAAAAGGCCCAGAATTAGACTTAAGAAACTACTAGCTTCACGAGATTGCGGTGGATTAGCACTTCCAAATGTGGAACTGTATAGCATAGCATTTGAAATAAATAAGTTAGCTAGACATTGGGGAACTTACATATCTTGTCCTGCGTGGGTTAACAAGAACCGGTTCTTAACAAGAACCGGTTCTCGATTCCCATCCCTAATATTGACTCCTTATCTCTTGTTCCATCCAAAACAGCAAGAAACCTTGGGGTCATTATTGATGACCAACTGACTTTCACGGACCACATTGCCTCTGTCTCTAGGTCCTGCCGCTTTGCGCAATTCAACATCCGCAAAATCAGGCCGTACCTAACCCAGTATGCCACCCAGCTGCTGGTGCAAACCTTGGTGAGTTCCCGCCTTGATTACTGCAACGCCCTCCTAACGGGCCTGCCGGCTTGCGTGGTGAAACCACTACAAATGATCCAGAACGCGGCGGTGCGTCTGGTGTTCAACCAACCTAAAAGGGCACACGTCACCCCGCTACTCATTGACTTAATTCCCCAGATGAGATCTCTGATCAGATCTGACTTAGCTGTCACTTCGAACACTTCTGATATAAACACCTGCTTTAATAACTTCTATAAGAGTCTATACCAATCTGAATCAACTGCAGATCAGTCGTTGGTCAATAGCTTCCTAAATGCCTTGCCTACCCCCTGAATCAACCAAGACATTAAGTCCAGACTTGACGAACCTATCTCACTAGACAAAGTAACCCAGGCCATAAGATCTATGCAGAGCTGCATGTCGCCTGGACCTGATGGCTTTCCTATTGAGTTTTATAAAACTTTTGGAGATGCCCTGGCAAAACCTATGCTCAATATGTTCAATGAAGCCCTTATCATCGGTTTACTGCCGCAGTCCCTTCGACAAGCCTATTTCCCTGGTTTTGAAGAAGGACAAGGACCCACTTGAATGTGGCAGCTATAGGCCCACAAGCCTATGGCCAGTCAATGCCAAAGTATTGGCTAAAGCCTTGGCACGGTGACTAAAATCCATCCTGCCACAGCTAATACAAAGCGACCAGACAGGCTTTATTAAAAATAGAATGGCATTCTTTAATATTAGACGGGTATTGAACACTATACACACAGCCTCTACTCCAGGTGCTAAGGAGATTCTTGTCCTTCTTGACACAGAGAAGGCATTTGACCGCGTCTCTTTGCTACTCTGTGCAGATTTGGTTTTGGCCAGAGATTTATTGCTTGGGTGAAGCTCCTATATACTTCTCCCTTGGCTTCTGTGCGTACTAATGATATCTCCTCCCCCTATTTTGAGTTACAGAGAGGGACAAGGCAGGGATGCCCTCTATCCCCTCTTCTCTTTGCTCTGTCCATCGAACCCTTGGCTATAGCCATACGCTCAGACAATAAAATATCTGGCATCACGAGAGGAGGAATAGAACAAAACATATCACTTCATGCAGATGATGTCATACTCTATCTATCCAATTCAGCTACGTCGCTCCCTCGAGTTCTTCACTGTCTTGAACAATTTGGTGCCATCTCTCGATATAAACTTAACATTAGCAAGAGTGAACTCTTCCCTTTAAATATTGCTTCGGAGGCCCTCCACGATCGGCCACTGTGTTCAAACTAGCTAAGAATGAATTAAAAATATCTTAAAGTTAAAATCACCCGAAAATGTACAGACATATATAAAAATAACTTCATATCTACCTTAGAGCGCACCAAACTTGACTTTAGCCGTTGGTCTTCACTCCCACAAGCGTCACTCCCACTAACCCTTATGGGCCGTGTAAGCTCAGTTAAAATGAAGGTGTTGCCAAAGTTTCTGTACCTTTTCCAAGCAATTCCAATCTTTATTCTCCTTTTTCAAAGACCAGATCCCTAGACCAGATCATCTCCTTTTTCATATGGAACAAAGGCCCTGCTAGAATTCGAAAGTCACTTCTACAAAAACCAAAAACATCAGGCGGACTTGCCCTACCAAATTTATAAGTGTAGTTTTGTTCAGCAAATATACATTGCATACTGTACTGGCTACATTGCCATTATGGCCTTAGTGACTGGGTCCCGGCCTGGGTAAAATTGGAGGAGGCTTTATGCAGACCAATGTCTCTTGAAGCACTGGGTTGTGCACCGCTGCCACCAATGCATTTTAATTATTGCGCAGGAAAGGCATTGCGGTATTTAAAGAT
Organism: Clupea harengus; assembly: GCF_900700415.2. NCBI lineage: Eukaryota > Metazoa > Chordata > Actinopteri > Clupeiformes > Clupeidae > Clupea > Clupea harengus. The sequence goes on along the minus strand of NC_045153.1, from coordinate 1,325,883 downwards.
CTATACATAGATAAAACATTTGCCTCCTTCTCTCAACTATCCCTACATTTTCAGCTCCCTAAAACTCACCTTTTCAGATACTTCCAGATTTGAGATTTTGTACGAAAGAATTTTAAAGGCTTTCGAGCACCCCCAAATATTTCTTTTACATAGATTGGCTGCACCAAATTTAACAAATGACCGCTTATTTTAAAGTTAATTAACTATAGAGTTGGAATATCCAACAAAACATTTAATTTTATGGCACTGGACTATTTTGTCGTGACATGCCTGATATGCTTACTGAGTTAGAGTACTAGAGAAACAAATATGTGAAGTAAAAATGGCACTTTATAGTTCATTTATGATTTGCTGTCTGCTTAAGAAGAACCAAATTAATCAAATTAAACTATCTGCTCTGTACCATATTAAATTGTAGAGCATCATATTCTTTGCATTGCATCATATTGTGTTAAATATCAATGTGTTGAATCAAGTCGTGTCGAATCCCACTTTCAACCAATAGGGATTTGTCACATTAGTAGTTGCTTCATGTGTATGTTTAATGTACCGGCTTGTTGGCAATGCACTGAGTTGTGTATCGCCTAAGAGATGAAGATGAAAGAAACACACAAACACACACACACACATCAGCTCAGAGATGAAGATGCAAGACAGACACACACACACACGCACATAGGCGCACACACCACCTACTGGTGGTGAGTTACAGAACACAGCACACTGAGATGTGTATTGCCTCAAAGATGGAGATGCAAGACACACACACACACACACACACACACACACACACACACACACACACACACATCCCTAGTCTGAACAATATGACACCAGGTAAACAGGGAAGGCAGATTGGAATACATTAATTTAGCTACCTGGAAAATTAGTATTTAAGTAACTGCTGTATATTCTACAGTGGTACTGTAACTGTAATGTAATTTCAAATATTAGAAATGTAATGTGCAACCCTACTTCATTACTGTAAATGTAATGAGTGTACTGTAATCAAATGACTTGGTAATGCATTAGTCCCATCACTGGTTATTAATATGTGTACCTGGATCCTTCCTCTGTGAAGTTTGGTCTGCTGAATATGAATACATCACTCCCCATAGACACACTGGAGAAACCAGAGTCTGTTCCGCTGAATCTGGATGCAAGGCTCCTAACAGACACTCTGGACAAAGGGGAGTCTGGTCTCTTCATGACACTCCTGTGAGAACGAGGCACGTCATAACATTCATAACAATACAAAGAGGTTCCAAACAGCAAATAATTCACAGACATACTAGACAAACCAGTCTGGTTTCTGGAGTCTGGTCTCTTCATGACATTCCTGTGAGAACGAGGCGCATCATAACATTCGTAACATTACAAAGAGGTTCCAAACAAATAAATAATCTATATAAGAAAATAATAAAAGAGCAAATATAAAATCTGAAACAATTCTAACAGAAATAAAAGAATAAAACGATTCTAGTGTATCTACTCCTCTGTGCAGTGAGGTGAGGGTTGACTTACTTTGTGACCTTCTCCTGTTCTTTGAAATCCCATGGTGTGCCCTTTGACATGTCACTCCTCATGGACATCACACTGGACACAGGAGGAGGTGGCTTTTCTTTTAGTGTCCTACAACCACAAGACACAAGAGGGTTTTTGAGACTGGATTTGGATAATTTTGGGGGGATGGGTAGGGTGCTCTTACTTTAGAAACTAGACCACTAAAAATGAAATCACCGGCATAAAAGTTCAGGGTGCTCCGAACAAAAGTGTGCACTGGATACAATTTGGAATGAACTCAAGATACATCGTTTCAGTTTTTGCATCGGTAAAAACCTACACTATTTCTTTTCCATATAATTATTGGTAGAGGCCATATGCCCTCGAAATGTGACCAATAATTTTATATTTAGATTGATTCCTCCTCTCTTAACTATTTCTCAAGCACACTCCCTCATCTCTACTGCTGTCAAATTACTCATAACATCTTCAGGGAAACAAATGTACCTCACATGGTGAAAATCGAGCTCCTTAATTGACCAGAGAGTTTGTTCACGTTTCAAAGTGTTCACTAAATCAAAATGCTATGACAAAGGTATCAATAGCCTAACATTTTCAGCACTCATACTCTCTCACCGTTCTTTTCTATGTCTCAGCCACACATTACATGTTTATTGGTCATTATGGCTTATTTTGGTAGCATAGCCATCACACATTTGGAGCAGAATCCTCCTAAAGCAGTTTCTGTTAAAATGATGACACCTTAAATATTTTTGCTAATTTAGCTGGATTGGCTGCACCAAATTTAACAAACGACCTGTTATTTTAAAGTTTATTCCCTATCCCTAACAGAAAAAATAAATAAAATAAGTCTAGTGAATCAGCTCCTCCTATCATCTTTGGTTCATTTTCCATAGGTGACAGGAGCCAAAGAATTTGAGAGGCTTGCTGCCGTCGCCAAGCTGGTCCTGGTGTTTCCCCATTCGAATGCAGATGCTGAGAGGGTGTTTTCAGTTGTGGGACTGAACAAAACTAAGACCAGAAATAGCCTGGCATTGGATGGCACCCTGTCCTCAAAAATAGCCATGAAGATGGCCGACCTGGATCCCTGTTTCAGATGGGAGCCCCCCTCAGAGGTCATCAAGGCCTCCAAGAAGGCCACAGGCCAGTACAACCTTGCCCACAGATCTTAGAAAATGACTAACCAGCTTCTGATGTCATGTCAATGCATGTCAATCAACCGACCTTGGTCAATTCTTAAACACAGGTCTATTAATTAGGCTATATTGTGGTACATAGACAGTCATTGAGGCAAAACAATAGTTTTCTGGTTGATGTTCAGCTCAAGTCTAGAAGAAGGCCCTACAAGTCATTATCAGATGAACATGAATCATAATAAGTTCAGGTATTGCACATCTTTTGCAAACCACCCAAAAATCCACTAGAATGCAGGAAAAAACGTTTACTTCAACCAAAATTTCCTGGGGCAAACTTTTTGTCACCCCTGACAAAATCTCAGTCCAAGGTTTTTTGAAAAGTTGGCAGGTCTGTAACTGTAATGTAATTTCAAATATTAGAAATGTAATGTGCAACCCTACTTCATTACTGTAAATGTAATGAGTGTACTGTAATCAAATGACTTGGTAGTGCATTAGTCCCATCACTGGTTATTAATATGTGTACCTGGATCCTTCCCCTGTGAAGTTTGGTCTGCTGAATATGAATACATCACTCCCCATAGACACACTGGAGAAACCAGAGTCTGTTCCGCTGAATCTGGATGCAAGGCTCCTAACAGACACTCTGGACAAAGGGGAGTCTGGTCTCTTCATGACATTCCTGTGAGAACGAGGCACGTCATAACATTCATAACAATACAAAGAGGTTCCAAACAGCAAATAATTCACAGACATACTAGACAAACCAGTCTGGTTTCTGGAGTCTGGTCTCTTCATGACATTCCTGTGAGAACGAGGCGCATCATAACATTCGTAACATTACAAAGAGGTTCCAAACAAATAAATAATCTATATAAGAAAATAATAAAAGAGCAAATATAAAATCTGAAACAATTCTAACAGAAATAAAAGAATAAAACGATTCTAGTGTATCTACTCCTCTGTGCAGTGAGGTGAGGGTTGACTTACTTTGTGACCTTCTCCTGTTCTTTGAAATCCCATGGTGTGCCCTTTGACATGTCACTCCTCATGGACATCACACTGGACACAGGAGGAGGTGGCTTTTCTTTTAGTGTCCTACGACCACAAGACACAAGAGGGTTTTTGAGACTCTGGATTTGGATAATTTTGTGGGGATGGGTAGGGTGCTCTTACTTTAGAAACTAGACCACTAAAAATGAAATCACCGGCATAAAAGTTCAGGGTGCTCCGAACAAAAGTGTGCACTGGATACAATTTGGAATGAACTCAAGATACATCGTTTCAGTTTTTGCATCGGTAAAAACCTACAGTATTTCTTTTCCATATAATTCATGGTAGAGGCCATATGCCCTCGAAATGTGACCAATAATTTTATATTTAGATTGATTCCTCCTCTCTTAACTATTTCTCAAGCACACTCCCTCATCTCTACTGCTGTCAAATTACTCATAACATCTTCAGGGAAACAAATGTACCTCACATGGTGAAAATCGAGCTCCTTAATTGACCAGAGTTTGTTCACGTTTCAAAGTGTTCACCAAATCAAAATGCTATGACAAAGGTATCAATAGCCTAACATTTTCAGCACTCATACTCTCTCACCGTTCTTTTCTATGTCTCAGCCACACATTACATGTTTATTGGTCATTATGGATTATTTTGGTAGCATAGCCATCACACATTTGGAGCAGAATCCTCCTAAAGCAGTTTCTGTTAAAATGATGACACCTTAAATATTTTTGCTAATTTAGCTGGATTGGCTGCACCAAATTTAACAAACGACCTGTTATTTTAAAGTTTATTCCCTATCCCTAACAGAAAAAATAAATAAAATAAGTCTAGTGAATCAGCTCCTCCTATCATCTTTGGTTCATTTTCCATAGGTGACAGGAGCCAAAGAATTTGAGAGGCTTGCTGCCATCGCCAAGCTGGTCCTGGTGTTTCCCCATTCGAATGCAGATGCTGAGAGGGTGTTTTCAGTTGTGGGACTGAACAAAACTAAGACCAGAAATAGCCTGGCATTGGATGGCACCCTGTCCTCAAAAATAGCCATGAAGATGGCCGACCTGGAGCCCTGTTTCAGATGGGAGCCCCCCTCAGAGGTCATCAAGGCCTCCAAGAAGGCCACAGGCCAGTACAACCTTGCCCACAGATCTTAGAAAATGACTAACCAGCTTCTGATGTCATGTCAATGCATGTCAATCAACCGACCTTGGTCAATTCTTAAACACAGGTCTATTAATTAGGCTATATTGTGGTACATAGACAGTCATTGAGGCACAACAATAGTTTTCTGGTTGATGTTCAGCTCAAGTCTAGAAGAAGGCCCTACAAGTCATTATCAGATGAACATGAATCAGAATAAGTTCAGGTATTGCACATCTTTCGCAAACCACCCAAAAATCCAATAGAATGCAGGAAAAAACATTTACTTCAACCAAAATTTCCTGGGGCAAACTTTTTGTCACCCCTGACAAAATCTCACTCCAAGGTTTTTTGAAAAGTTGGCAGCTCTGTAACTGTAATGTAATTTCAAATATTAGAAATGTAATGTGCAACCCTACTTCATTACTGTAAATGTAATGAGTGTACTGTAATCAAATGACTTGGTAATGCATTAGTCCCATCACTGGTTATTAATATGTGTACCTGGATCCTTCCCCTGTGAAGTTTGGTCTGCTGAATATGAATACGTCACTCCCCATAGACACACTGGAGAAACCAGAGTCTGTTCCGCTGAATCTGGATGCAAGGCTCCTAACAGACACTCTGGACAAAGGGGAGTCTGGTCTCTTCATGACATTCCTGTGAGAACGAGGCACGTCATAACATTCATAACAATACAAAGAGGTTTCAAACAGCAAATAATTCACAGACATACTGGACAAACCAGTCTGGTTTCTGGAGTCTGGTCTCTTCATGACATTCCTGTGAGAACGAGGCGCGTCATAACATTCATAACATTCATAACATTACAAAGAGGTTCCAAACAAATACATAATCTATATAATAAAATAATAAAAGACCAAATACAAAATGTATAACATTTCTAACAGAAATAAAATAATGAAACTAGTCTAGTGAATCTGCTCCTCTGTGCAGTGGGGTGAGGGTTCACTTACTCTGTGACCTGCTCCTGTTCTTCAGAATTCTGTGGCGTGCCCTTTGACCCGTCACTCCTCATGGACATGACACTGGGCACAGGAGAAGGTGGCCTTTCTTTTTGCATTCTACAACCACAAGACACAAGAGGATTTTTGAGACTCTGGATTTGGAAGATTTTGGGGGTGGATGGTTAGGGTGCTCTAAATTTAGAAACCAGACCACTAAACATGAAATCATATGCATAAAAGATGCAATAGTCCCGATTATAAAAAGTGTGCTCTGGATGTATTAATTTGGGATGAACTCGAGATGCATCGTTTCTAACATATTTGCATCGATAAAAACCTATTTAATTTACATATAATCTATGGTAGAGGCCCTATGCCCTCCAAAAGTGAAGAACAATGTGTGACAAATTATTTAATATATTTAGATTGATTCCTCCTCTCTTAACTGTTTCTCAAGCACGCTCCTTCATCTCAACTGCTGTCAAATTACAACAACATTGTCAGGGACCTAAATTTATATCACATCGATTGCCTTGATTGGCTGGACAGTTTGTTCACGTTTGAAGGTGATCATGAAATCAAAGTGCTATGAAAAAGTATCCATAGCCTAACATTTTCAGCGCTCATACTCTCTCACTGTTTTATTCTATGTCTCAGCCACCCATTACACGTTTATTGGTCGTTATGGCTTATTCTCACATTTGGAGCAGAATCCTCCAGAAGCCACTGACATTTGTGATTGATGTTTGTTATGTTATATGAATGAGTTTCTGTTAAAATATGTATACCTTAAAGGACCCATCGTATGCCCATCGTATGCCCATTTTACCACAAGTTGATATGGTTCCTTGGGGTCTTAATGAAATGTCTGTAACATACTTTGGTCAAAATACCACAAGGATCATTTAAAATGGCACCCTTTTTACCATGTCTGAAACAGCCCTCCTCAGGGTTACCTGTTTTGAGTGCCTGTTTCTTTAAATGCTAAGGAGGCGTGCGCTCACCTAAGGTTTTGGGCTTCCCATAGAAACAGTTGAGTATACCTTTGAAAAAATATGGCTTCTGGCAACTAACAACCTTGCAACCATATTGTTTTGAACCAGAGGTCAGACCCTGAACAGGAAGAGGATCCCTAAGAAGATTGAGAATTTAGGGTTCAACAGGACGTTTCTGAATGGTTAGTAAACGGTCACTTAGACAATTCTTTTTTTGTTTGTAAATTGGCTAAGGTCATACGGTCTTGTCATCGCAATGCTAGTGATTAGAGAACATAATGATACGTACGATGTACGAGTATGTAATAAATACAGTGTGTTTATGTAAGTTACTCGTTGTGAAAAGTTTTTATGTAAATACAAGTAACGGGAACGCCATTAGGATATGCCTGCTACATGAGTAAAGCTCCAGCTGTAGATCACAGTATGTTTTTTTATTTCATGCATATGAGCCATCAGTCATTCCTGCAATACAAATATGACTTATGAAGAAATTACAATAAATGACTCTTCCCTCTGATTTACTTTGCTTACTGCTCATCTTACAATTGTCAACTGTTGACATGTTACATATCAAACATTACAAGCACACAAAACTGTTTCTATAGACTATATTATTTTTATTGTCAGAGAGATTGCTAAAAAGAATGCCAAGAAGAAAGACAAAAAATACCAACTATAATAAAAACATTGATTACAAAGTTCCACGTTGTGCCATCAGTAGCCATACTGTAAACGAAGGAACACTTTATATATGTGTGTCACCATTTATTCACTGAATACAATGTAAACTTTGCTCAACCGTTACAGGTATTTGGCATACAGAAGCTTTGTTAGCTGGTTTTGGGGCTTTCTGGGACGGAAAATCAAGGTGGTCCTGCCCTCCTGCATGGTGCTCCAGATACGCAGAGAGTTCGCTGATGCTCAAGGAAGTTATACAGAGTTCAGACCTGCCCTCGATTGAACCTCGACACATTGCCGGATGTAACTTCCCGCTTGTCAGGTTTCTCATACTTGGCAGAGAGATCCTCGGGTATGGGGATCTTTATTACTTCATTCACATATGGGGCCGGGTCCTGAAAAACATTGTGAAAGATAAGGTCCAACAGGTTATCCACGTAGTCTGTAATTAAAAAAAAAGATTGTACAGTTTTTTTAATAATCCAACCCTGTTACAATGTTGCACTTTTTGGTATTTATATTATTTTCTTTTTTCGAATTATTTTGTAATTATATTATTCTATTTATTATGAAGGCCATTTAAAGAGAGCAGTTCGTTTATATGTCATTTATGTTTCACAACTGTTTGTACATTGTTTGACTTCGTGGAATTTTAATTTACCAAATAAAAAAATGAGAAGTTGTTACAACTAAAACCTGGAGACACAATGAATGACATTATTAAGTAACTGAGGGTAAACAAACCTGTACTTTTGTAGTGAGGTCGTGGAGTTTTCACAGAAAGCTACTTGCCAACTGTGAACATCTTTGGTGACCCGTCTGGCGGGCCACATGATGTACCCTTCTTGCCTAAACAACAAGAGCAGCAATGTTATGCATGTTTTTTCCTGAATGTCACAAAAAGCAAAACACTCCATACTGTAAATAAAAGCTAAACAAATTATAATATCATCTCACTGACCATTATCCTTGCACTGCCATGCATACAACATGAACTAAAAGCAAATAAATCTCTCGCATTTGAAGAAATATTGTATCCCAGTGTAGGTGCAATAACATTGGCATACTATGCATTCCCTACTTGCATTTTTCTCCGAAATCATTATCGAATAATCATACAGTAAAAAGTATGTTTTAACTTGTGCTGTACTATGCACAAAACCCTAAAATGCCTCACAGTGACAAACTGTTTTGGTAACTGCAGGTGAGTCTAAGCTGCTAATCACGTCGTTCATGAATGGGTAGTGCCCATTTAAAATGTATGACCCAGTCATTGTAATGTTGAAAGGTATCAATAGGATGGCTAATTGCCGTAAATCATATATGCAGGCAGACTGTTAACATCTCTCTCCTCCCCAACACAAAGCTTTTTCACAAGGGAATATGTGCAAACATAAACTCCGACACAAATTATCCCAAAAAACGATCTACTGTACAAGTAACATAGATCAGATAGGCGAGACTAAAAAAATCATTAGCGATTGCTATACACCAGCTGGCTCCGAGGTCTCACACACTAGCTACATAAACACACACAACAACAAAAAGTGCCTTTTTACGTTTTCCAATAGAAATATAACACATTGCCCCCTACATCCTACAACATGCTAACGTCGCCAACTCCAACACCAAGCCCCTCATTTCACAATTCATCTCGAAGACCTTCAACTAACAAACTATTTCACAGAAATGTTCATGTTGTTTGCGGTAGCACTATATACTCATGCAAATGTAAATTCTGACTCGACTTACATCCAAACGAACTGCTGCATAGATAAAATAGGCTAGCCTAAGGATTCACAGAGCCAACTAACCCCCCGCACTAAATAGGCAAAAGAAGCAAGTACCAGAATTATTAAAAAAAATACTTACATTTCCCTCGTCTGAAGTACTGCGACGGATAGATGGCACCGATCCCCCTTGCAAGATCAATCTTTTCGCGAGTCCAGAGTTTTATTGGCCCAGGTTGGTAAAGCAGTCCAATTCAAAATGGTTTGCGCACACCAACAGACGTTTGACAATTATTGGCGGGACATTGCCTTCTAAAAAAGGTATCAGTCAATTTCGCTCTTGCGTCTTCTGGAGCTGGAAACAGATGTAGGGATTTGTGCTGATCTGTGCAGCAGACCACTGAGCATCTTGGTTGTCGAATTCGCTTCATGCTGCTAGCTTATCCAAGTCTATCCAAGGCTTGCAATAATTAAATGGTGGCAGTTGGCAAATGTAGTATCTATAACGTGGGTGGGTCGAGTGGTGGTGGGGGGCGGTCCAAGGCCATGTACAGAGAATCCCTACATGGCAATGGTTGGTCTATGACTTACTTTTACACCATAATCCCATGGTACACACTCAAGCGTATCGTTTCTGACATAGAGGAACCATAAGAAACTGTGCAAGTTGTTTTTTTCCAGCGTTTTTGGGTTGGTAGACATGCCAGATACCCAAATGAGGGTGTAGAAGCACTAAAAAAGTTAATTTTCACCAATCACTAGACTAGGTTTTCTTTTGTGACACTGGACTATTTTGTTGTGACACGTCTGAGATGTTGAATCAAGACGTTTTGAATCGCACTGCAAAGCAAAAGGGGTAAATTGTATAACATTAGCAGTATATATGTAGCCCTGTGCTATATTTTTGTGTTCCTTTTTTTCTTAATGTTAAAATATTTTCAAATGTTTAAAAAAAAAATTCAATCTGCTATGCTAAAATGTATTTCGTTTTTCAATAGCCTGTGTTGTATTTTCATTTGAATATTTCATTTCTGTAATGTGATTGGTTATATGACAATTTGACCCTTGAACTTGTTCTGGGGTAACGGGAGCTGGAGGGTTTACACGGGAGAGAACGAGAGAGACACAGCGAGAGCAGACGGCTAGTTTTGAGCTCAGTATTCAAGATTTACACACTGTACTGTAATTTACAATATACACTGGTATCATTTACACCTAGGCTATAGGGTGAGATTCTAACTGATTAAGGTTATCGGACAGACGACCGAGACGTCAGTGATGGTGTTATTGGGCTATTATTTAGTGTTAAAATTAAAGCGTGCTTCGTGACGCCTAGCCTGAGCGAAATTGTAGCTTGTGTGCACCTACAACGTCCTGAGGCACACGGGACGTGGAAGAGCTGCTGAGGTGCCGAGACAGGAGGATTGGCGCAAGAGCTAGCAGGTTGCCATAAACTGGGTTTTTCCATACACCGGACTCTCCATTGTCTTTCCCTTCCGTTTGCCCAACGCTTCGAGGTAACGGTTCATCCCCTTTTTGTTTGCTTTCAAGCGAAGTGGCCGTTCGTTTGTGGTCCCACCGGTCACAAGCTTCATACAGGCCTGCCACGTTGGGGGGTAATGCTAAGTTATGCCGGCAAAACGTAGGACTGTAAATATATGATTGTGTTCTGTTATTGTTTGACTTTTATATGTGACTGTTTCTATTTGTATTTGTGTATATATGTGTTACATGCCTTTTGAATGTGTTTTTGTATATTGACATTGGTAGTACTATACAGTATATACAGTTGTCTGTACCACATTGGGCTAATTCTAGCTGCATAGTAGCTTGAGCTGCTAGAGCTCAAGGCTACCTAGCTTTTGAGAAACGGTCAAGGCGACCTATGGTTAGTTTAATACTTTACATAAGTAAACATTTCTTTTTTACTAAACAAGGGGATATTGTGTCTTTCATTATGGCTATACTGTTGGATTGGTCTATTTAGGATTTGATAATTATAGGGAAATTAGGATTATTTAAGTGTGGTGAAAAGAGTTAATTCATTGAACACTATAAAATTAAAACAAACCTGTTTGGGTATAACACCCATATAGTGTACTTAATTGTTTTAGAGAACTTAGGGAGCGCCCCAAATTAAAAGGTGAGTGGATTTACAAGGGCATGAGGGGCGCTACATAGATATCATATGTATCTTTAATGTACCGGATCGTTGGCAATGCGTTATGTTAAGAGGTGTATTAATAAAGTAGTATTGTACTAATATAAAATGTAATCATAAACTAGTAGTTAAGCAGTAATGCACGGACACGTCATTCTCCATTTCTTCCTTTACTTCTTCTCAATCCAAATCATCTTCTCCTGTATCAAACATTCACCTACATGTGGTGAGTTACAGAACACAGCACACTGAGATGTGTATTGCCTCAAAGATGGAGATGCAAGACACACACACACACATAAACACACACACTGTCATGACTTTGGACTATGATTGTCTCAGTTTGGGGACATTGGCGCCATCTGCTGGCCAAAGGACAATTGGACAGTCTTATCGTTATACAAGTGTCATTGTGTTACTCACCTGTGTCTCATCTATACTGATTGTGTTACGCATCTGTGTCCCATCTACACTAATTGTGTTACTCATCTGTTTCCCATGTATACTCTGATTAGGAAGGGTATAAATACCCGGCTAGGTTAGTCAGATCATTATTGCGTCTTTTCCGTTTTACTCGATGAGAGTAGCAATCACCAGTGTTCCCCTAGGCCTAGCGCGAGTTAAGGTTGGTTCTTTGTGCAGCGCTCATGCTGCCTTTTGTTTGCGTTGCTTCCAGGCTTCGCCTCTCGTGCTAGATTAGTTCACCTTTGAGAGTTACCCATTTAGTAGCCTCTTTAGTTTGCCTTTTTGGATTTAAACCGTTTGCAAGAATCTCCTGTGTTTTTGGACTGTAATCTGTTCGGTCGTATCCTCTGTTTCCTTGGATTATCTTCTGTGTGTTCGTTTCCCGCTGTATGGAAATATCATTGTTTCAAGAATAAAGAAACCAAGAAACACTCCTCTGCAACTGAGTCCTAACTAGTTCACTCGGCTGAGCGTGGGGTTACCGGTCCAGCGACCTGGGTTCAATCCCCGACAAATCCCTGACACACACACACACGCTTCGGCCTCAGAGATGGAGATGCAAGACTCACACACACACACACACAGTGTGACACCAGGTAAACAGGGTAGGCAGATTGGTATACATTCCTTTATCTACATGGAAAATTAGTATTTAAGTAACTGCAGTATATTCTACAGTAGTACGAAACTGTAATTTACAAATATTAGAAATGTAATGTGCTACGCTACTTGGTTACTGTAAATGTAATGAGTTTACTGTAATCAAATGACTTGGTAATGCATTAGTCCCATCACTTCTTATTAATATGTGTACCTGGATCCTTCCCCTGTGAAGTCTGGTCTGCTGAATCTGGATGCAAGGCTCCTCACAGACATACTGGACAAAGGGGAGTCTGGTCTCTCCATGACATTCCTGTGAGAACGAGGCACGTCATTACATTCACAACATTACAAACAGCAAATAATCTGTATAAGAAAATAATAAATGAGCAAATACAAAATCTAAAACAATTCTAACAGAAATAAAAGAATAAAGCTAGTCTAGTGAATCTGCTCCTCTGTGCAGATTGTAATACATACACCTGGAAAATTAGTATTTAAGTTACAACAGTATATTCGACAGTGGTATGTAACTGTAATGTAATTAGAAATATTAGAATTGACTCAGAATTGACCAGACCACTAAAAATGCTCTCACACTCAATTAATCTGAAAGTTTGCCTTTTTTATGAGGTACCTTTGGAACTTAAAGCAGCAGTAAGGGGTTTTGGTCAATCACTAGGGAGATAACTACCTAAAGACCAAAGACAAAAACCTTGAAACACGACCAACAGCCCACTTGGCACTAATTGTTTGCCAACATGCTAACTGGCGACTTTGGGTGATATTGTTGGTGATGCCGTTCTGTGAAGGCCTGCTGGCTGTTCCTTCAAGGAAACTCATCTTCAGGGAGCCCCCTCTCACTCCCTCTGAGAGCAGTTCTGCTTATATAACCTCCTGATATGGGGGTTGACATGGGGTGAAAATGGACTCCTTTAAGTACTGGCAAATGATTTGCTGTTGAAACATCGACATTTCCAATAGCAAATGTCTGCTCTGCTATAAACACTAAATGAAATCAAATACTTTCTTGTTTGCAATCCTGCTCTGTGTAACCTAAGCCTCTGTGTGGGACACTGCTGCTAATTTTTGACACAGAAACTCTTCCCTAACTCAGCATTGTCTCGGGCACCTATGGGAGCTGACCGATGCCTCATATGGGTCTAATCCCAAATGTGGAGTCCTCTGGAGATTGTGTTGTGCAGGGTGCACTGCTGTTTGCCAATGCTGTGAAATGGGGCCTACATCATGATTTTACACTTCAGACACACACACATCATCTCTGCCATGCAAACCTAAGTCATGATGTGGTTGTTCCAGTTAGGTCACTTTATCTAATATGTAAATATTTGCATATAGGAATATGGCAGAGTAGGAATATACTTCCTTCACCACAGATCACAGTTGTTTCCTGTTCTTGTACGAACCAGAGGGGTGGACCGGTTCTTCCAATGGAATCCTCAGGTTCACAGCTCTGACTGGTCTGATGGTTGGACCGGTTCCTCCAATGGGATCCTCAGGTTCACAGCTTGCACGTCACCCAAGAGATCCTGCCCACAACCATCCCACATTGTGATGGATAAAAAGACAGGATTTAGTGTCACTTGCTCAGAAATTATGTTTCATCAGTTTCCGACTCACTCACAAGCTCAACTCTCCACCATCAGTCATCCTATTAATGCCTAATAATACTGCAGCGTGCAGGACTGCAGTCAGAAAGTGGAGAGTAAATGGGTTAGTTCCCTGATGTGTCCCATAATCCTGTGCGAGTGGGAGCGTGAGTGAATAATGTTTACTTCTGAGAGTTAGTTTGGATTTAGAATGTTCTCGTGCTTCCCCTGCCTTCCCCTTAGTGTAGCCATCCACTCTTACCGTGTGTCTTATGTGATTTAGTGAACCCCCTTACTGTGTGTCTTATGTGATTTAGTGAACCCCCTTACCGTGTGTCTTATGTGATTTAGTGAACTCCCTTAGAGTAGCCATCCACCCTTACCGTGTGTCTTATGTGATTTAGTGAACCCCCTTAGCTGTCTGAATAAATTCTGTAACAATTCATAGTAGCTGTTGAACTCTCCTCATATCCTTACTGTTTCTCACGGACCAGGGACCTTCAAAATAATTCATATTCTCTTCTCCTCTTAGAGTCCATGACCTTTTATTCACTGCAATCAGAGCTCAGCAGAACTCAGTTCACTCACTTTTAGTGATTTCCATTGTTGTTCAGTCACTTTATGTAATATGTAAATATTTGCATTTAATAATATTAGTGCTTTATCTAATATGTAAATATGTGCACTTAATAATAATATTAATGCTTTATCTAATATTTAAATATTTGCACTTAATAATATTAGTGCTTTATCTAATATGAAAATATTTGCACTTAATAATATTAGTGCTTTATCTAATATCATCATAATATTAACGCTGACACTTCCATTCGCACTGAAGCAAGGCAAGTGTTTTTTCAGACAGGAAAATGTGCTGCATTCTGGAATTACAGTAATGGATGATTGATGACAATACAGTTCATGCAATGCAGTTTTTTTACATATGCTACTCATGCAGAACATACGGCCATGCCTCGAATCTCGGAAAACCTGGAGAACCTGTTTTTACATTTGTGATGTCACAAAATCATTCGTCTCAGAAACAAATAAACACAGCCACTTCCTCTACCACCACTGTGACCCAATAACCTGCATGAAAATAAAATACTACCACAAAAATACACATTGGCGTCTGTATAGAAATACTCTAGTTAAAGTAAGTAGGGCATGAGGCTAAAGGCACCTTTTGTGAGCAGAAGCACTCTGATGTCCCAGTCTGGCAACGGAGCTCACAACAAAAGTCTCTCCAAAGCGAAGTCACTATCTAAATGTGTGTTAGACATGTTAGACAGTTTGTACAAAGCTAAGTGTATAAATGAAACAGGACAGCAGCTTACCTTCAAAGCCCTGGGTCAACACAAGCGATGTGTCCAACTGACAAACTGCCTAAGCGTCAAGCTCAGCCGACTCCCAGGAAGTTCAAAACTGGAAAACCCCAGTAACAAACTAAACAACAACACAAAAGTGTAGTTTCTTATTAGGCTAATCCAAACTACCTTTGCTTATTGTCCCTGATAATAATTACACAATTTCATAACTGTTACCAAATCTGGTTGTTCCTTAAAAAAACACTTAAAATCTGCAGAGTAAAAATGTACTTCTTTTCACCACAGATCACAGGTTTTTCCCGTTCGTATACGAACCACTGAGGGGCGAAGCGATATAAATAATACAATATAAATGTAACAAAACATCAAGTTGCAATAGTAAAAAAGTATACTGAATAAGTGTGTTTTAGACTGAGCCACTTGCCAAACAGGTTCAGTGTAATAAGAGAATGTTGGGCAGACTTCCTGAACTGGCAACTGAAAGGTTACACAAATCTCACGAAGTAAACTTTTACTTAGTAAAAGATGGTCTACAAAAATAACTTCTTGACAATAGGCTATTTTGACAATTTCTTACACATTTGTCAAATTTTGGTCTGCGCTGTAGCTTTTCAAAGTAATGAAAAAGAAGGCAAAAGGTTATAAGAAAACCTGACTGCCACACTCACCTTGCAACATTCCTCCTCAGTATGAGGATAACGAAGGACTGAGTGATAGGAAAATAGAGCAGGTACTGAAATCACGTGACGTTATTGCTGACACCTTCGCCTCATAGACTAAAAGAAGCTTTGCGCCACCAGATGGCGATGTAGGATCTCACTACTTGAAGCTTTTCAAATCATTGTGGAAAGATGGCAATAGAATTGATAGATAAAAAAGTAAACATTTTGTTTATATCAGACTAGGTGTTAAAATGTATGCTTCCGTTTTTTTAACCTCCAGTCAGATGGCATCCCCTTTGTTCCAGTGCCTTATGTTAGCCAATACGTTTAACCTAGTCTCAACACTTAAAATCTGACTTTTTTTAAGTCTTTTCTAAAGAGCAGTAACACTTTCTTTTAATTGGAATTAGCAAACCAGACAAAATGTACGATGGTAGCAACACTTAGGAACTCTGTTAGAGCGTTTTAAAAGCACATAACACCAGAAACCATCCACAACCTTGCCCCTCCTTACCTGTCTGACATCCTTCACACTGCCACCTCCACCCGCTCCCTCAGATCCTCCTCTTCCATCCACCTAACTGTCCCCTCTGCCCGGCTAACCACCATGGGGAGCAGAGCTTTCAGCCGCTCTGCTCCCAAACTCTGGAACTCACTCCCACCTGACATCCGAAACATTGACTCCCTCCCTCAGTTCAAATCCTCTCTCAAAACCCACCTTTTCAGGATTGCATTCTCACTGTAGTTGCCATGCTGTTTTTACTTGCACTTTTAATTTTAATTGTTTTGTTATTTGTTTGCTCCTGTTTTAAATTGTAAAGCGTCCTTGAGTGACATGAAAGGCGCTGTGAAATAAAATGTATTATTATTATTATTATTAGAAAGACATAACGTTTAAGATATCCGATAAAATAGCATGTATTTGCTAATATAATGCACTAGAGCACATGTGTTAAACTCACTGCCCGCGGGCCAGGGGGGTATTCGTCGTAGCTCGCTAAACGGTTTAGCGAGCTAATTTTCAGGCTAAGATAAAAAAACGCCCCTCTTTTTTGGTTCGTGGAAGCAACTTTTGATAAATCACCATAGTTACATATCGATTAGCACTAACCTGCTCCAGGGCAGGCTAACTTAAGTGTAGCTGGATAAGCTTGCCACACCCCCGTAAAAAGGAGGGATCCCATTGACCAAGGACTGATATTAGAGTTAGATTAGCGGAGGGAGAGAGTTCTTTGCGATCGCCAAGGTCCATTATTCTTGTATGAGCGCTACCGATTCAGCCGACAAGGAATCATTAATTTACAAGACCTTCTCGAGTCATTTATTGCAAACACCACAGTCGAACATTGACTGTCTTGCGCTTTTTTGCGAGTGGTACATTTTTGTAGTGTCGGTGATGCGGAGAACAAAGCACTCATAATTATATGAGTGTTATTAGTACACCATAGCATATCATTATTGTAGAAAATGATTACGGTGGACTCATGATAAGAATAGAGAGAAATACAGACACTTTATTTTCGGTGCTTCAATTTATTGCATTTGTTATTAATACATTTAGTCATTTAACAGACGCTTTTATTCAAAGCGACTTCCAAGGAAATGTAAAACTACATCAAGGAAGGAGGTGAGGGGATTTGAACTAGCAACCATGCAGATTCAAACCGGTAGACGAAACCTCTGTACCAGCTGACACTTGCTGTCAGGGATTCTTACATAGATATCACCCTATAAACACCCCAACACACCTTGCTCTCACAGCGGTGGTGGTGTTGAATTTTGCCATGATTATGGTCTTAAATATAATATAATATAATAATATAATATAATATATATTATTAATATAATAATAATAATAATAATATAATAATAATATATAATAATAATAATAATAATAATGTAATTAATATATATATAATATAATAATAATATAATTAAACAGATTATATTGACTTTTTACCTCAGACATTGATAGATTTCGTCTTCTTAAGTACTTGAACGTCCAGCCAAACCAAAGCCTAGCCAACCTCCAAGAGCCTTTGTCATAAAAGTGCATTACTTTCAGGTCTGCAAACTCATTCTGCGCCAGGCACGCCAACTGAGGTCTCTCTACTTCAACAACCGTTCCATCTACATCTTTCGCGACCTGACCGCCGCCGAAGCAAAAAGGAGGGCTGTATTCAGGGATGTGAGGATCCGGCTACGTGCTATCAAAGGGGCTCGCTTTGGATTTTGTCTGCCTGCGAAGTTTCGCATCACTCTGCCTGGGGAAAAGGAGCATGTGTTCTGCGACCCTCAGCTGGCAATGGACTATGTCGTCTCAAAGGTTCCTGACGCTGAGATACATGAAGACACCGAGGCAGTTGTGGGGGATTGATTATTTGGACTCTGAGGGTAACAAGTTTATCTCATCTTTGTTTGCAGTTTGATAGTGAGCTACCGTTGGCTGTGGCGTTAAACTCAGTTGAATTTTCAGTCATTTTGATGCTGTAATTCATAACATTTAAATGTTCAGTTCCAATGCTTATTTGGAGGAAAATTAAAACTCTTATGTTGTTTTTATCTGTACTGGATACAGGCACGTGCACAGACATTTTGGGGGGCAGGTGCTCAAGCCAAAAAAAAGGGCACCCATCGCCAAAATTATTAATGAAATTAAAAATAATAATAATAAAAAACACAGTAGGATATTCTCAACTTAATATTTATTTTTGTTAACAAACTAACTCAAATTATCTCCTGAACATAACTCAGTCCCACACTCTGTCTGTCCTTCCTCATCCATGATGGGCTCCTCTGAACCAGGTAGGGTTACTGATTCTCCCTTATTTGTTTTACTAGTTGATGGCCTGATCCAAGATAAAAGAGAGCTACTACCCTGAGCTGCTTGCTGCAGTTCCCTGTCCTGCTTTTTGAGTCTCTCTTTTCTTGGCATTATGCTGCACATTTTGTAAATGAGATAAATCAATGTTGTGCATAATGATCAAGAGTGACTTACTCTGTAAAGCTGACAACACAGTACACACACATTTTTTTTTACTGTTTTCTGACTGAGTTGAAGCATAAGCAACATCACACTTATACTATACCACAATATACCTCACCAGACTGTCATGTAGCTCAACTTAAGACCTACCTTTCATTTCAATAATTACATGAAACAAAACTAGTGAACCTGTCTAATTTGTAGAACCGTAAAACTGCCTTTAAATTATCTGCCTGCCTGCCTGCCTGTTTGCCTGCCTGCCTGTCTGTCTGTCTGCCTGCCTGCCTGTATCTCTCTCCCTCTCTCTCTTCATTAAACATGACAAACGTCAGTAAACAGCTGGACAAGGCTTTGAAATCACGGATTTTGTGAGTTTTGTGTTTGTTTATTTTTTTAGGAAACATCGGACCAGTTGCGACGTAATGTTTTCAGCGGCGCTAATGTTGTGATTCATTTTTCACCAAACAACGTCGGGGGATTGCACAAACAGCGTTTGTCTGATGCTGCGGGTCAGAGAAGAAGTAGGCTGCAGCTGTTTGGCCGGGCGCTCAGCACTGCATGAGCACTAAGTGGAGGAGGAGGAGGGAGGGGCGCGTGGGGCTTGTGAGCGCCGCGGAGCATGTCCGGGAAAAATTCTCACAAGAACTCAAATAAATGCCCCGTCATATATCAAAACACATTTGGGGGGAATTGATGACAGAGAGAGTAATTTTTATTCTTAAATATTGATGAATTAAGAAAAAATTTGGCTCCAGCAGAAGGGGCACTTTTCTCATCCAAGGCAAAAGGGCAGGTGCCTGAGCACCACTAGGGGTCTATCTGTGCACGTGCCTGACTGGATACTTGCCTGCATTTTTTTTCTCTCTCTTACTAGTGAAAATTCACCCTAGTTACCTCAGGACTCCGGAGCTGCATATAAGTATATTTATTAGACAAACAACAATTGCAATCGGGCTCACTCCCAGCACAAGGCTGAAAGCGAAGCCATGATAAACACATCGCACAAGGTTTATATAGACAGAAGTTGAGCATTCAGCAGGGAAAACCATGTGGTGGATTTCTGATGTCCGAGGCAAGGATGGAAGTTTTGCCAGGTCGGAAGAAGCACAGTTCGTCCCTTCTTATCACTTCTGGTCTAAACATGCTCTTGTACATGTGCAGACTAAGTGGCACCTAATATTCTAAGTTACACACATGCAGAAACACAGAAAAGCCATGTTCCTGCTTACATAAGTACATGATTCATATAAGGTAATTAATAATACAAGGCACTTGATTATTATATTCTTAAGTCATTAACAGTGTTTGGAAATTATCTCCATCAGATCTAACGTTCACTTTCCTTATGGGGATAATTACACCGAGTTCAGGGAGGTGTACGAGTGGGGTGGGACTATGTGTTTTTTATATTTTTTATATGTCTAGGCTTATGATATAATGCAGTGTTGTATTTCACTCAACTGTACTACTCTCATGTTCTAGAGTATGGCTAACAGCCTGGCTAGAAACCAGCTTCCAGCCCTCTGCCACTCTCCACAGCTGCACCCCTCCCCCAGGCGACCACAAAGAGCCCCCCCCCCTCCTCCTCCCCCCCACCATCACGGCGGATCAGGTCACAGGAGAGCTGAGGAGACTGCACCCCAGGAAAGCAGCCGGCCCTGATGGAGTCTGTCCAAGACTCCTCAAGGCATGCGCTGTGGAACTGGGTGAGCCTCTGCAGCATATCTTCAACCTGAGCCTCCAACTGGGGAAGGTGCCTGCTCTGTGGAAAACATCCTGCCTCATCCCCATACCGAAGAAGCCGCACCCCAGTGAGCTGAATGACTTCAGGACAGTCACTCTTACATCACACATATCTAAGACCATGGAAAGACTGCTGGTTCACAACCTCAGACCTCAGGTACGCCATGCACTTGACCCGCTGCAGTTTGCCTACCAGGAGAAGGTGGGCGTGGAAGATGCCATCATCTACCTAATACACAGGGCACACTCTTATCTGGACAAGGGGAAAGGTGCTGTGAGAATCATGTTCTTTGATTTCTAGCTTGTGCAGATGGGTGTGAACGTCCCCCTGGTATCCTGGATCACTGACTACCTGACGGAGAGGACACCGTTTGTCAGGCTGAAAGACTGCGTATCTGAGACTGTGTTGTGCAGCACCGGCGCTCCTCAGGGGACTGTGCTCTCACCTGTCCTGTTCACCCTGTACACATCGGACTTCACCTACAACACGGAGTCATGCCACATCCAGAAGTTCTCTGATGACTCTGCTGTTATGGGATGTATCAGGGATGGAAAGGAGGGTGAGTACAGGAGCCTGGTGGACAACTTTGTGCAGTTGTGCAGGCACAACCACCTGCAGCTGAACACCTCTAAGACCAAGGAGATGGTGGTGGACTTTAGGAGGTCTCAGCCTCCTCTGCTACCAGTCTCCATCGAGGGGGTCAGTGTGGAGGTGGTCAACACTTACAAATACCTAGGAGTGCATCTGGACAATAAACTGGACTGGTCAGCCAACACTGATGCAATCTACTAGAAGGGTCAGAGCCGGCTCTACTTCCTGAGGAGGTTGAGGTCCTTCAATGTCTGCAACAAACTCCTGCGCATGTTTTACCAGTCTGTGGTTGCCAGCGTCCTCTTTTATGCTGTGGTGTGCTGGGGAGGCAGCATAAAGAGTCGCAGGGCGACTAGACAGGCTGGTGAGGAAGGCGGGAGTTGTTGTGGGCACCGAACTGGACTGCCTCACAACGGTGGCGGAGAGAAGGACCCTGAGTAGGTTGCTGACTATCTTGGACAATAACCACCACCCACTACACAGTACTCTTAACAGACAGAAGAGCATATTCAGTGGCAGACTCCTGTCACTGTCATGCTCATCGGACAGGCTGAGGAAGTCCTTTGTCCCCAGGGCCATTCAGCTGCATAACGCCACGCAGAAGGGGAGGGGGAGGGAGATGGACTTCTCAGCATGAGTCTATATCAGTCTGCCCTTCTCTTCTCATCTCTTCACTTACCATCCCACTGTCCATCCATCCCTCTACTGGCTATACTAGCCCCTTGCACAGACTGAACAACTTATATCTCTTTGCACTATCCACACACACACACACAAGCACAAAAACGTTGCACTATCCACACAAGCACATGAACACTATCTCTTGCACTATCCTCACTTGCAGCACAAGAACACTTTCCTCGTGGACATCAACACTTTACCAATCTATGCACAATGTACCAAAGGGTCAGATCCATTCCTGTATCTGTAAACACCCCACTCCCTGTGAACATGTGTATGTGTATGTGATTTATGTATGTATGTCTGTGAGTAAGTGTATAAGCTACTATGGATGACCTACATTTCCCTCAGGATTAATAAAGTATCCATCTATCTATATATCAAGTAGGCGTATTTCATTTGTTAGCTGGAATTTAGGAGGCTTGGGAAAGCCCACAAAACTCAACAAGGTTCTTTCTCATCTGGATAATTTAGGGGCTCAAATTGCGTTTATCCAGGAGACTCACTTTAACATCTCTGACCACACTAAAGTACGAAGATGATGGGTCTCTCAGTTATTTCATTCTATATTTAATAGTAAAGCCAGAGGTGTTGCTATTTTAATTCATCATTCAGTACCTTTTGTTGCATCAAATGTCATAGCAGACCGTAATGGGCGTTATGTCATTGTTACAGGGACGTTATATGAGACTCCACTGATACTAGCCAATGTTTATGGCCCCAACCATGATGATGAGCAGTTTTTGGAAAAGTTTTTCTCTACTTTGCCAAATATTGACACTCATCTGGTGATTATAGCTGGAGATTTGAATTTTTGCCTTCAATCTCTGGATACATCTGCTAGGAAAAATATTCTATGTCAAAATCCGCAAAAGTTATAAACAGGCACCTCAATAATTATGGTCTGGCAGACATGGTGACGCCTGAACCCCAATGCTCAGGGTTATTCATTTTTTTCTCCTGTACATCACACATACAATAAATTACTTCCACTTATTCAAAGCTGTAGCTACCATGCTAGGGTTATCTCAGATTATTCACCCCTCTTAATGGCCATTAATTTTGTCCACAAATGTACATCTCGCCCACCTTGGAGACTTAATACATCTCTCCTATTTGACTCCGACTTTGCGGAATATATGTAACATCAAATTGATTTCTTTATTGACACGAATGCAACTGGTGGAACAAATCATAGTACATTATGGGAAGCGTCTAAAGCCTACATGAGAGGCCAACTAATATCTCTTGTAGCATACAATAAGCAGATGCGGTATTTTACTCTCACTAATCTCATGCACCGCATTCAGGGCCTCATTTACTAACAGGATTGCGCCCATTTCAGGCGTAAAATAGCGGGTAAAGACATAAAACCGTATTTCCAAAGGAGGCGCACCTGAGTAAAAGCGCAGATTACCGCTGCTGGGAAGTGGGTGTGGGAAAGTGGGTGTTCGTCGCAAAGAGATGGGAGGAGATGCGTAAAGTGCGCCTAATTATGTATTAGTAACGAAACAAGAGGTGTTTTAGCATGACATATCAGCTGCTAAATTAAAACTATGTGCCTGCGAGAAATTTAAAAAATACGAACATCAGAAATGTTTTTTTTTTTTTTATGTTTATATTTGATATATCATTTAATAGGCATACAAACAAATATAATTACAAACTGTCTCACTAGCTAGCTGTTCGGGAAAAGGTTGGCCACGTCTTACCCAGAATCGCCGCTCATTGTATGGTTTCACTCATAGTTCAAGCACACCGAGTACAGTACACACCTTCTGCGTAGGAGTAACACGTATCTATTCAGGAAAAGTACTTGTACTCCAAGTACACTAACTAAACTACCGGTAAGTAAATTGTAGAGACAGAGCAGCATATTAATTTCACCTTCTATGTTTATTTTGACGTTATAGCCTCTCAAGAGCAAGCTACCCCCAGTGCAACTACAGTTTACAAATGTATCTGCCTAGGGCAGCATTTTTGAAAAGCATGGTTTTCAGTGTTGGAATACGCCGTTTTAAAGTAAGGGGTGTCGTGTATTCCTACCAGACTATTTAACGGGATGCTATGGAGGAGTTAACCTGGATATTAACTATCCTAGCTATCTCTAGCTTAGGGAACCATCTTAACAGTTTGCAGTTAACTGTGTGTGATTAACTCATGTTAATATGTGTGAATATGAACTTGTGAACATAAACTCGTTAATACGAAGCTGCACAGGCACCCTGAGGGGTAACCACAGTAACCCAGAAACTCAATGTTAGCTAAAAAGTTTAATTTCCCAAAATCAGCTCACCAATAAAAGACAGTCTTGAATTCAAAGTGATCACAACTTTTAGTGTGGACTGAAGGGCTAAATGGAGAAATATTTATGAGTTTCTATATTTACCCGGGTTAGTTTGCTGTA
Organism: Clupea harengus; assembly: GCF_900700415.2. Classification (NCBI taxonomy): domain Eukaryota; kingdom Metazoa; phylum Chordata; class Actinopteri; order Clupeiformes; family Clupeidae; genus Clupea; species Clupea harengus. The sequence continues at coordinate 1,301,466 of NC_045153.1, read as the reverse complement.
ACCTCGTATACCAAAAGCTCTAATTCTAATGTTAACTCATCATCCATGGTGGAAGGAACACGCAGGCTCTTTCTTCCCTATTTTAGCTGTGCGCTAAATAACACTAATAGGCGGGGTTAGGCGCTGATTACGCTTAGTAAGGCGTTGACACATTCAGATGAGGTTCTTGTTTGATAAATACGATGCAAAATACCGTGCGCTATATACGGGTTGGCAAAGGCGCAGATTGTGCTGCGGTCGCAATGTTAGTAAATGAGGCCCTCAGAGTCTAGAAAGTCAAAACATTCAATCTCCCTCCCCTGCTTTGTATAAGGAGAAGCTCCTCCTCAAAACAGAATTAGAAAATCTCAGCACAATTAATGCGGAAGAAATTATCTTGAAATCTAGACACACCTACTATGAGTACGGTGATAAACCTAGCCGTCTTTTGGCACACCAACTTCGTCAATCTGCTGCTTCATGAGTCATTGCCGAAATCAACACGAGCAGTGGCCTTACTAGGGACCCCCAATAAATTAATTAGGCTTTCAGGAATTTTTATGTATCACTCTATACTTCAGAACAGCAACCTACCACTGATGACCTGTAAACATTTTTTTGCTAATCTTTCCATAGCAAAATTATCATAGGACAATCTTGATAGACAAATCACTGCAGAAGAGGTGGGGTAAGCTACAGTGCCCTCCACAATTATTGGCACCCCTAGTGAATATGAGCAAAACAGGCTATAAAAAAATATGTCTTTGCTGTTTATCCTCTTGGTTTTTCACTCAACCTTTTCATTGAAGTAAAATTATTGAAGAGAAAAAAAAACTGTTGACATTAAATAAATATTGTATCCCCAGACCATCTTAAATTGTCAAAAACACAGTCAGATTCCATTGCTTTTGTGACTTTTATTGCCAGACGTTTAATCTTACTCAAGTGGAAAGATCCCCATCCTCCCACTTTTACACACTGGATTGAAGATGTGCTGTATTTTCTTAAACTAGAAAAGATAAAACACTGTAAAGAGGTTTTTTGAGTTATGGAACCCTTTTATCACTCATGTCAGAGATAAAATCCAGCTATCTGCAATGTAAATCATCTTTAAGCATGCCTATTGCTCAACTTAAAATTTCAGCTCTGTAGGAACAATCATCCTGTGTTCTCATTGCCTAGTCCTGTGTTGTCTTGTCCATTTTTATTTTTTATATTTAGATACTTTTGGGTGGGGGGTGGGCATTCTGATAACCTTGACTTTATTGTGTATGTTATTATTTGTTATGTCTATGTAATATTGACCTTGACTACACCAATTATGCAACAATGTATATTGTGCTGTATAATAATTTATAAATTCCCCCCAAAAAAAAAAAAAATATGTTGTACTGCATCTGAAGGTTGTGGCTACTCTCTGACCGGAGTACATAGTCAGTTAAGGGCAAATCAGCAAGTGACGCATACGGATCTCACAGTAGAGATATAGAAAACCTCACATGTACCCAAGCTAAGCTTATCCCAAAACTGTGGCCAAACTAGAAGTATATAAAAATAAATCAACAGTAAATCTCAGCAGTACAAAATGGTAGTGGTGATACGTGGAGAAGACAAATACAAAAAACATCATTAGTACACCACTAACATCAAATTCATACATATAACCAAAATATACACCAGTGTGTACCAACACTAGCGCCCCCTAGCTGTCCTAGCTATTTCAGTGGAGTGCGCTGCCCGAATTCCTAAACTGTTTCTTCTATATATATAATTAATACTAGGTAAAGCACACTGCTAACACTATTATTTAAGCACATTATAAATACCATTAAATAGCCCAATACCAAATATAGCAATTACATATTTATCTCTAACACTCCTACTTAGGTTAACTTATGTATGTATATCACTTTTAAACCTAACCTAGTAGGCTACTATTATCACTTAACAAACCAGTTATATACTGAGATTTACCAACTACACAAGGCAATACGTTTAACCATTTACTTGGAATAAAATTATGAAAAGATTATATATTTACAATATAAGTACACAGAATATAACACACGTATTCAGTGTGTTCAAATAACAAGATTAAATATAAACAAATCAGGATTTTGGTGACATTTCATGAAATAAATGCAACGATTTTGGACTCCGTTACATATTTGACCCTGATTTATATATACTAAATCTTGTTATTTGAACACACTGAGTACAACTTGTATTGCCCCTTTAAGAAACTTGGTTTTGTTGGCATCTCTCCTTTTAGGCTTCAGTTTGAAGTTGCTGATCTGAAGAGAGGTATGTCAAAGAAACTATACGTATATTTATAAGTGATAAACCCTCAAAGTCATGGTATAATGATGACATAACGGTGTATATACTAAAAGATTGTGAACTGCAACATGTGATGCATACGATGTGATATTTAATGCATTCATCTTGTTTTGTCTTATGCCATGATCTTATGCATGTTACAGACTGTCTCGTTGTATGTTATTGTGTACAGTGTACAGAGCTCCACTTCGCTGGAACAAAGCATCAGAACTTCAGTGCGTGGCCATTTCTTGCCCAGCAAACAGACTCACACAGAACACAATGCAGGACTTGTTACAACGGTGCCGTGATCCGGATAAAATGATTGACTTTTTGGCTCTGGTCACCCTGATGGGCCACTTGGACGGTTGTTCAAGGATATACGAAAAGCCTTTCCAGTCTGAATCTCATTATTTCTTCATTATTATTTCTAAAAGCATCACTTGTACTCAACAGTTTAATAATTTTGACTGTTGATTTTTAACATGTGTGAATGCATTATTTTTGCTTGTATGTTGCATCTTACTTTCCATTCCATGTGAAAAACTTATATTAGGTAAATGTGAATGTTAGTTACTCATTTATCAATGGTGATGTGTTTCACACTTTACAAAAAGGCTCCCTTTTGCCAGTTATACATGATAGTAACTGATTAATAGATGATGATTTGTTTCACACTTTACAATAAGGCTCCCGTTGCCAGTTATAAATGATAGTAACTGATTAATAGATGATGATGTTTTTCACACTTTACAATAAAGCTCCCTTTTGCCAGTTATATATGTTAGTAGCTGATTAATAGATGATGATGTGTTTCACACTTTACAATAAGGCTCCCTTTGCCAGTTATAAATGATAGTAACTGATTAATAGATGATGATTTGTTTCACACTTTACAATAAGGCTCCCTTTTGCCAGTTATACATGTTAGTAACTCATAAGATTAATGAGTAGTAAGCAGTAACTTGATCTTGGATGGATAGATGGATACTTTATTAATCCCGAGGGAAATTTTAGGCCATCCTGTAGCATCCGGACACAACATACACAAATCACATACACATAGGGAGAACACGTTCAAAAGGAGTGGGGTAGTAACCAGTACCGTAACGGAAACACGAGAGCCCCCCCCTCCCCCCCCACATATAGGCAAGATATCAAAACTCAAGCTCCCTATTTGCCGTGGGCGCGCCGGTCTGTGACCTTCTGACCTAGGTTGTCACGTCACTAGGCTACCTAACAAAGAAAGCACAAATAAATATATTTTTCTTTATTTCTATATCAACTCTGGAAACACAGACAAGACAATAAGGACATAGTGTGCATCCCATGTAATTCAAAATGAAAAAAACAAAAAACGTTTTTGTTTTATTTATTTTTTGTTGGGGGGGGGGTAATCTCTACGTGCTGGTAGTAACAGATACAAGAATGGTAGAGAGTGTGCAATGGGCTAGTAAAGCCAGTTAAGGGATAGACAGTGGGTTGCCAAGATGGGGATCTTACCAAATAGTGAGCCGGCATCGATGTGTTAAGAACTGTGTTATAACTCATTGATAATGGCTTATAAATGACTTACAAAGGGTTTACAACCTAATTAATAACTTATTTATAAACCATTTATAAACCTTTATAAAGGGAACCTTATTGTAAAGTGGTACCTTAAGGCCTATCATCAGCAGCAGCAGTATCCGGTGACCATTCTCCATCTAGTTGGGGCCTGACGCTAACGCATCCTCCTCTGCATTCCTGAAACAGACCCAACTTCACAATTCCACTTTGTGCCTTGTTCAATTGTTTTACTCCAGTCCATTAGCCATTAATTACTGTTTGTTACTTTTAATAAATTGTCTATTTTAGACTTAAACAATTGTCTTGCCTGTTATTGTCCCAATATTCCACTGAAAGCCATTTTCCGCCAATCAAGTACTCCAATTGCCTTCACTTCTCTAGTTGTTTCATGAAGTGTTATAGACTTTGTAATGAAATTATAGTACTTTAGTATTATGATACCATACTTAGACTATAGCATAGTGGTACAACTAGAGCTTTCCATTATTTTAGTAACTTAATTATAAATATTAAATACTAAATGTAATGATTATTACATTTTATGAGACTGATTTAATTAAACTAATGTAAAAACCCCGGTTTCACCTACACACTAATGAGGCTACTCCAGGCTGACTCCAGGATCTCTTCTTCTCTTGGCCCAATGTTGCCAGCATGGAGAGCAGTGTACGGTTGAAACACTCTGGCTGTGGGTGATATGGATACGTTCGTGATTTCCGTTTGCCCAAGGTTGTCAGCATCTCTTTGATCAGTCAAATCGATCGACTCAAAATCTCTCCCTGATCAGAATGAATCCTTGCAGGTAAGCCATAGTGTACGAAATACTTTTCGACAAGGATCTGTGCGACCGTCAGGGCATTCTGATTCCTCGCAGGGAAGGCTTGAGCGTATCTGGTATAATGATCGGTCACAACCAGGATGTTACTAATGCCTCTGGAATCGGGTTCCATTGACAAGAAGTCAATACACACCAGGTCCAGCGGACCACTGCTGGTGATGTGATGTAGGGGAGCGGCTTTCTTGGCAGGTGCTTTGCAAGTGAGGTCCACAATTTCTGACACACCCTGCTCCGCATCCTGAGCCATCTTGGGCCAGTAGAATCTTGCTCTTAGAAGGTCAGTCTTTTCACGCCTAAGTGGCCCATGTAGTCATGAAGAGAGTGCAACACCACTTCTCTGAGCTGGGCGGGTAGTGTGACGGTGGTCAAACTGAGGACTGACGAAGACTGCAACTGCTTAATTATTTTATTCCTGTTCATGCACAAACATCACAGTTGGTACACAGCATCGTTGACAGGCAAACTTTTTCTGTCCTCTCATTTAAACAACACATTAATAACACACAAGTAAAACAGCGCACAAACAATTTAAAGTACAGTGGACCTACCGTTGACAGGCAAACTTTTTCTGTCTAGTAACAGCAACAATACACACATATAAACTGCAGACCTGTAGTACACCACAGCTCCAGAGGTGGCTCCAAAACACCAACATTATTTACAACTGAATTATGGCGAAACTCATTATATATACATTATATAGTTAAACGGATTTTTCAACTCCGTTACACCAGCACAAGCTGCAGTGTCTCCTCTGCAGCTTTTTTGCTCACTTGGAACAGAAGTCCATCTCTCATCACAAGTCTGCCAACTTCCCTCTTCATCAGCAGCATCTCAGGATTTACGTCTTTGTCACTAGGCCAAACTCCCTGTTTCACAGCCTCAATCACTTGCCTAACCACTGGAACTCTCTTCTGAGCAGCAATCAAATCTGCTTTTGACAGTTGCTCCAGTGAGCTCAAGTGTAACTGTGTCGGAAAGGCATACACCTCTGGAATACAGGCTGGTGTGGCTCCTAACTGTTCCACATATCTCGGGGATGTGTCTGGTGCTTCTTCCACGTGCACTCGCCGACATATGGACTTCACCACATTCTGGAACATGCTATCTCATTCTCCATCCTCTACTTCTTCAGGGATGTTGCAGGACAACAAGTCGGCATCTATGTTTGCTTTACCAGGCCTATATACATATACATTATTTTGGATGATTACAAAGAAATTACATCATATATGTTTTTTTTTATAACTTTTGGATCCATCAATTTGCCTGGATGGACACATGGAATAAAATGATACTGGCTATTGTAACACTCCAAGGTAGGTATAGTTTGCTAGATGAATATGCTTAACTCTGGGCTAGTATCAGATGGTTATACGTATAACTACAGAGCCTTAAGGAATTAATGTCCACACAATAAAGAAACTGGAATCAGAGGGTAGAATTAGTATGAACTATATTGTAGAAATGAACATGAATAGAACATACGATGGGGTGTGAACATCAGTTATAAAATAGGGTGATATTTGAATTGAATGAAACCCAAAAGGACTGCATTACTGGTTGTGAAATAGGTGACAATCGCCACAGGTCTGTCCGGTTAGAACAAGAATGATGTCAATGTCCCAATGATGACGGATGTAACGAAGTATTTATTGCACACACACTCTCAAGACTTAAATTGAATGATAATGAACTGTGAATATGATTATCCGTGTAAAGGACTCATATCCACACTTGAATCCTTGAATGACCGTGAACTGACTGATAGAATCTGTGGTTTCTATGGAAATAATATATAACAAATATATACAAATATTAACAATCAAATACGACAAGAATGAAACAGTATATGCACTATGAATATTGTGGCTATGATTAACTGCGGATATGTTCCTTTCACACCGTGCCGCGTAACGGTGAACATTCCATTTATCCCGTAATAACAGTTACTGATTGAAGTGACAGTAACAAGTGAAATACAAATTATACAGATGACACATATCACAAACACTCACATTCTCAATGACGCACGGCAAGAATGATTGCGAATGTCTCTGAATTGAACTGATGAACTCCCGATGGCTGATGCTCCTCTCCAACTCCAACTGCTTACTTGACCCACAAATGGGCATGAGGAGGGTCGGCCTTATATAGTGGAGAAGGGGAGTGAGAACAAGTCCAGGCTAGCTCTGAGAAACCCAGCATGGGGTTAACCATCTGGTCAGTGAAATTCCACTGTGCACGAGCCCCACAGGATTCTGGGATCAACTGATAGGCTGACCTCTGCCTGGACCCCCAGGTCCCGTGGTGGCTTGCACAGTGGGGTGCACAGCTGGATGCAACTGGTGAGACAGCCCTTTTGAACATCAGTGGTATCAGTAGTGTTGCATGCAGGGTGTGTGATTGTGTGTCTTTGTAGGGGTGTTGAAGGTGCATAACAAAACAATAAGCTAATTAACAGAACCTAAACTAACTCTGCCGGCCCGGGTGCATTATAGTCACATGGTAATAAAAAACAATATCAGTATACTCATGTGTTATTATTACTTCACTATGTAATCTAGATAACAAATTAACATTGTGTATAATGTTAGTGTTGTGTGATTTTAGCATAACAAGCTAGCTGGTTAACTTATTTGACATAAATTATAAGATTACCCTCTTTACAACTACCACCATGGATAGCTTGCTCATCGATTGTAAACAAGTGACTACGGCTAACATGTTAAATTAGATAATCTCGATGATGACAACAGCGCCAGCTTGCTTATTTTACCAGATCATAACGGTCTCAATTTTGGACATTTATCTACCTAACGTTAGCTAGGCTAGCTTGTAGGGAACGTTACCTCATCTATGAAAAGCAAGCTAACATTGGCCAAGTGAATGCCACAACTTACCTTCGTATCACTGTCACCAGTCGGTGGTTTTCCAAATAAATCAGATATTTTTAAATATTTTGATGCACCTTCCTCAGACATCTTTTCTTTTTCTCCCTGAGCTTTTCAGCTCCACCTTTACGTTTTGGTGCCGATAACATGCTCTCACTCTCAAAAACGACTTTGTCTGCGAGCGAGTGATGCAAGTCTTGAGTAGGCAAGGCAAGGCAACTTTATTTATTTATTTATTTATGCAACTCAATGTGCTTTACATATACAATAACAGGAAAGACAATAAAGAATTGAAATAAAATGTAAGCTAGATTGACATTTAATAACACCTAAAACAAAGTTAGACTGACGGAAGAGATTAGATGAGTAAAGAAAATGGAAACCATGGGCCTCTCGAACAAAGTTCAGAAGAATTTAAGAAGGAATTTATTCTGAACTCCACTAACGATGTTTGAGGGCCTTCATGAACGTTTTCTCAGCTGGGATTCGTTCTGAATTTAGACCAGAATTTCAGAACACGAAATAACAGTCGTAAATGGCCCAGAGTTTTCTCAAATGCAATTCCTCCAAAAAAACACCAGATACCCCACGGGGCTGCGCCATTTTAGAAGGGTTAAGGGCTGACTGCACACGTCACTACGGTTGCTTGCCCTTATAAGGACCTGGCGGTGCGTTTATGTATGCAAATCCAGGTGCACGAGAACGTGCATTCAATTTAAGAATCATCAATCCGCACAGCTGAAAACACTTTGGCTGTGTAAGAATCCATTTTCAGGCGTTCATGAATCAGTTAGAGATCTTTTCTTACGTTGGTATTCCGAAGTCCGTAAGAAGCCATTTCAGAAAACACTTCAGAAATGTTTTGAAAAATAGTTACCATGAGTGTGAATACAGATCGCGATAATATAAATATTAGTCAGTAATTTTTGACTACTAGAGATATTAGAGTAAATTATACCTGTTCTGTGAAGCATACAGTATAGTCTGTGCCGGCGATGTCAGAGGGAGGGCCGGTTGGTGATGAAAGTGGGCCGGTATTTTATACCACCCCAACCACGTCGGCCCACCAGGGATCCCCTGATATCCCCGATGGCCAGTCTGCCCCTGACTACAGCCCACTTCAGCTTAAGGAACTCTAACTGATATACTGGATATCGCTGTTCAACTTTCTGCTGGCAAATGCCACGGGCCTTAGCTCTTCTGGGTGTTTCTTTTGTCTTTGTCTGCCATGGCAATCTGGTAGTATCTGCTACGCAGATCGAGGACTGAAAACCATTTTCTCCCAGTTAAGCAATCTAACGCATCATCAATGCGAGGAGTCGTGTACTGGTCTGGAATTGTACGCCTATTAAGGGTCCTATAGACAATGCACATTCTGATACGCCCATTTTTCTTTCTGGCTATCACAATTGGCGATGCATACTGGCTACGTGACTCCTTAATGATCCCAGCCTTTAACAACTCCTGCAAGTGCTTGCGGACGTCATCGATATCTGCTGGAGAGAGGCGTCTAGAACATTCTCTGAATGGCTTTGGATCGGTCATCCTGATATGGTGCTCCACGTCCTTTGCCAGGCCAACATCCCACTCATGCAATGAGAACAGCTTTTGACAGAGTCGCTCTTTCCATTGATGGGGTGTGAGCGGAGGTGTAAAGTAACGAATTACATTTACTCACGTTACTGTAATTGAGTAGTTTTTTTGTGTACGTTTTTGAAATCGGTAATTTTACTTTTACTTAAGTAGATTTTGACTGAAGTATTGTACTTCGATACATTGGAAATCACATCCGTTACTGAGTAAAAAAAAAAAAAACACTGCAAAACTGTTGCAATATGCCTAATGTGCATGTATTTGTATGGCACAGGAAGTAAAACTCAGCTGTCAGCTAAGGTGATCAATCGATTGATGCTGGATAAAGTGACGAAACGTTAATACAACGGCAAGGAGTGACAGGATTATCAATTAATAAGATTACTTTCTGATGGGCTAAGGTAGTTGTCGTCAACTTGCTATTGTTTTATGGCTCCATAATCAGCGAAAATATCTATTTGCTTTGTGAGGCGTCTCGAATTTTCTTCCAAAATCCGGGTAACATTTGCCGTTTTTTCCTGAATGAACAAATATCTTGAACTGACATATTCTTCAAGGTGTCTACAAATTGTGCGCGACGTGATGCTATATATTAGCCTACTTCAAAAATAAAAGCCTTCTACCCAATGAGTTGCGCAAACACTGTGGAGAAACTAAAACAGCGCCTTGACAAGCAGTGGAGCACTGCGTGGCCACTGATGCGTCGCATCCTAAAGTGCATCTGGCCATTAAAAAAGAGAATAAGAAAACTGAAAAGACTGGCCCCATGGTACACTGATCAGACTCGTGCACTTAAACAAACCACACGAAAACTAGAAAAAAAATGGTACTCCAGCAAACTTTGAGGTATTCCACCTGGCATGGAAGGATAGTCTTCTAAGCTATAAACGAGTACTTTCTGAGGCAAAATCGGCTTACTATTCTTCATTGATTGACAATAATAAAAAACAACCCAAAGTTCCTATTTAACACCATTTCTAGGCTAACAAAAAACCACAATACAATCGAACATTCTGTTCCCATAAGCTTTAGTGGTAATGATTTCATGACCTTTTTCAATAACAAAATTCTAACAATAAGAGAACAAATTCATAGTCTCCTCCCCCTCTATGACCTTACACCAAAATGCCCTTACACCAAAATGCCCTATGGCTATGGCAACACCCCCTAAACCTTGGTGCTCTCCTTGAATCCTTCGCACCCATTGACCTCCCTGAACTAAACTCCCTGATCCTCTCATCTAAATCATCGACGTGCCTACTAGACCCTATCCCCACAAAACTTCTTAAACATGCATGACCTTTTTCAATAACAAAATTCTAACAATAAGAGAACAAATTCATAGTCTCCTCCCCCTCTATGACCTTACACCAAAATGACCTTACACCAAAATGCCCTATGGCTATGGCAACACCCCCTAAACCTGGTGCTCTCCTTGAATCCTTCGCACCCATTGACCTCCCTGAACTAAACTCCCTGATCCTCTCATCTAAATCATCGACGTGCCTACTAGACCCTATCCCCACAAAACTTCTTAAACATGCACTACCGTTATTAAGTGAGACATTACTTAATGTAATGAATAATTCACTAATTTCCGGATACGTCCCCAAATCATTTAAAATAGCAGTGATCAAACCATCTCTCAAAAAACCTAACCTTGATCCTGATAATCTAGCTAACTATAGACCCATATCTAACCTCCCCTTCTTGTCAAAAATACTTGAAAAAATAGTAGTTAAGCAACTTACTTCCTTTCTACACCAAAACAAAATCGAAGAAACCCTCCAATCTGGCTTTAGAGCCCACCACAGCACTGAAACGGCCTTAGTCAAAGTCCTGAATGACCTACTAATCGCATCCGATCATGGGTGCACCTCAATACTAGTTCTCCTAGACCTTAGTGCCGCCTTCGACACTATAGATCACCATATCCTATTACAGAGACTTGAACATCATAATAATAATAATAAAACTTTATTTATATAGCACCTTTCATGCAAAAGAATGCAGCTCAAAGTGCTTTACAGCAAATACATAATATGCACAAAGAAATGACATGCACATAAAAATAGACATCAAAGAAACATAACAAAGATATAGTGCAAAAAAAAATAAAAAATTATAATTATAATTATAGAGATATATTTAATCCAACCCCTTAATATCACCAGTAGAGATTTAAATTAAATTAAAAGTATTCATATATATATATAGTGCGAAGTGGTAGCTAGTTAAAGGCTAATGTGAAGAGGTACGTTTTTAGTTTTCTTTTAAAGATGTTAAGCGAGCTGGCTTCCCTGATGTCTATAGGCAGTATGTTCCATAGCACTGGGGCGTAATTGACAAATGCTGCGTCCCCGATTTTCTTACGGCTTTTGCTGGGAACCTCCAATAAACCAGCATTCATGTTGGCATCAAAGGCTGTGCCTTATCCTGGTTTAGATCTTACCTCTCTGATCGCCATCAATTCTTTCATGTCCATGAGAAGTCATCCAATCACACTAGAGTAAGCTACGGTGTTCCCCAAAGCTCTGTCCTCGGACCACTGCTCTTTTCCCTTTACATGCTACCCTTAGGTGCTGTCATAAGGAACCATGGCATTAACTTCCACTGCTATGCTGATGACACCCAACTCTACCTATCCATGAAACCTGATGAAATTGTACATTTACCCAAGATAGAAACTTGCCTGCAAGATGTAAAATCTTGGATGGCTAACAACTTCCTGCTCCTCAACTCTGATAAAACTGAGGTTATGCTTGTAGGCCCCGATCAATTGAGAATGACACTATCTAGCCATCTATCCACACTCGATGGCATCCCAACACCCAATACTAGCATCAAAAACCTTGGTGTAACTATCAACCAAGACCTCCTATTTGACTCACACATAAAACAGATCTCAAAGACATCATTTTTTCATTTACGCAATATTGCCAAAATTAGAAAAGTCCTATCCCTCCAAGATGCAGAAAAACTAATCCACGCAGTTATTACTTCCCGACTAGATTACTGCAATGCTCTCCTGTCCGGATGCAGCATCAACTCAATAAAGAGCCTCCAACTTATACAGAACGCTGCTGCCCGTACACTCACCAGAACAAAAAAAATATGAGCACATCTCACCTGTACTTGCCTCTCTGCATTGGCTCCCTGTCAAAAGTAGAATTGATTTCAAAGTACTCCTGCTAACATACAAAGCCCTAAATGACCTGGCTCCAAACTGCCTTAAGGAACTAGTTGTCCCCTACTGCCCTCCAAGACCGCTGCGTTCCCAGAGTGCAGGCCTCCTTGTAATTCCAAGAATATCAAAAACCACAGTAGGAGGCAGAGCCTTTAGCTACCGAGCCCCCCTCCTCTGGAACAATCTCCCTGCCTCCATCCGAGATGCAGACACCCTACCTATATTCAAATCAAGACTAAAGACATTCCTCTTTAGTGCATCCTATAGCCACAAGTAATTGCGTCAACAAACCCATCACCTGCTGGGCCAGCCAGTCAGCAAGCATAACTAGACATAACTGAACACATAAAAAAAAAAAAAAAAAAAAAACAACGTATATCACTGGGCTACAGACAGCGTATGTTGTACCCTGCAACCCTAACAAAGCTTACGACTAAAATCTCCATATGTACCAAACCAAACTAATTGCTAAATGGCAGCATAACTAAACATAACTAATGCTAAACCAAACTAAATGCCAAACCAAACTAAATGCTAAATGCCAGCATAGCTAAACACATCTAAAACACATGCAATACCCCCCTAATCAACATAACTGGGCTATAGACAGCGTATGTTGTACCGTGAAGGAGTGCGGAAGATCCCGGGTACAGCACACGGCGCGTATTGCGACTGTCACCAGCCAACTAAATACTAAATAAAATCCCCATACACCCAGCCAGGCAGCCTCTCTCTCTCTCTCTCCCTCTCCCTCTCCTTTCTTATCACATTGCTAATGCCTATAATAACCCACTCACTCTGTTCTTTTTCTTTCTCTCCTAATCTAGACTATCTTCGCCATGGGACGCTGCTGTAGTCTCTACACCCGGTCTACCTGCAGAAACCCTCGACCAATTGCACCCACCGCCACCGCATGCTAGCATTTATATACAATATATATTATTGCCACCATCGACATGTTTCTCTGTTCCTACTCCCCTTACCCCTGTAATAGTAACCCTATCAGCACAGTGTATATCCACCAAACTGGTCTTGTCTGTATCATGTATTTACCACTGGATGTCTGTATATATATTATGTACATCTACCAAATGCAGGCTATGTACAACACCTGTTGTTTCCCTTCCCCTTCTACCACACAACCCTCCCCCTTCCCCCCTTCCTATCTCCACCCGGCCGACCTCAAGCAGATGGGTTCCCCCTTATGTGCCGTGGTTCTGCTTAAGGTTCCTTCCTGACTAACAGGGAGTTTTTTCTTGCCGTGTTGCCATTGTGCTTGCACTAAGGGGGTTTCAGGCTCTGGGCTCTGTAAAGCGCCTAGAGACAATTGTATTGTTATGGCGCTATATAAATAAAATTGAATTGGATTGAATCACCCCCCCCCCCTCCCCATAGGTGAACCCCTCACCCCACTGTCTCACCTAAAGGGTGTGGTCATCCCCTCCCCTATTGTATTCTACTTGACTGAAATGTATAAATGCCAACACATTCTGCTCTCAGGCAGGCCTTTCTCTAAGCACCAGCTGAGAAGGGGTCTCTACGCAGAAATAAACTACAGAAACCTGACTTCAACTCTCCGGTCCCTTCTAGAGAGGGGCAGGACCAGTAAATATGAATTAGGGAGGCATCTGCACTTTTACATTTATCGCATTTGGGAGAAATATTTGGGTATATTTTAGAAAAGTTTTACCTTAGACAGATGGACACGATGCACAACCTTAAACTGTATCAGGGAGTGGCGTGCACACATAGAAGATCCATGCACCTGTCTAAGAATTGACTCCCAGCTACTATCTGGAAGGCATTGACCTAAGTCCTGCTCCCAGGCTGCTCGGACTGCAGCCAACGGTGGAGAGTCCAGACCCGACATTAATTTGTACAATCTTGAAATAGATCCCCTAGCAAATGGGTCAAGAGAGAGAAAGGCATCCAAAGGGTTCACAGGTGGCATAGATGGGAAGTTTGGTACTTGACACTGCACAAAATGCCTGACCTGGAGAAATCTGAAAAAAATAGTTTTTGGCAAGTCATACTGTCTTGACAACTGCTCAAAAGAGGCAAATAGGTCTTTGTAGAGTAGAACAGTGTAGCCCTAGTTCATGCCATGCCATAAATGTCTTATTTTGCATCGATGGAGCAAATAAGTGGTTAAATTCTTTGGGGCTTAGTAGGGACGCTCTCTGAAAGCCAAATGTCTTCGTGAACTGAAGCCACACCCTAAGAGAGTGGTTTACCACTGGGTTGTTTGTAGGCGTACAACTAATCCCAGGAAGAGCAGCACCCAAATATGCTGGCAAAGAGGTCTGCCTACAAGCACTGTTTTCCATGGAAACCCAAGATGGACATTCAAGGTTCATACTTAGTGTTCGTCCTCTCACACGCACTCGGCCTAATGCCCAATTGATGGTGGTGCGTTTTCACGGAGACGGAAATATAAAATATAACGTTACAGACCTCTAACAGCCTAAATGTCAGATCTTTATCTAAGCTCATTGAGATACTGGTCGTTTATTGGTATTTTCAATAGTAGTTTCGCACAATTCCAAACTGAAAGCTTGCTGGACAGCCTTTGCCTGTTCCAGCAGCCTTTGCCTGTTCCAACAAAGGTTAGAAAGCTACAGCATAGCATAGCATAATATGCTTTTTAAGATCCGTTATTAACAATGACAACAGGTGCTCCTCTAACAACATTACACACATACAATTGTATTTGAAAATGTTTTATGGGATGGTCTGAACAAAATTGGCACATTATACCTCCTGAAAGGTCCTAAATGTTGTGTTGACAACTTGACATGGTTAATGTCAAATGTACATTTGTAAAGATTTTCCTTTGATTAAAAATAACTAGTTTTTGGATTATACAATCCAAAAACTAGTTATTTTTAATAAAAGGAAAATCTTTACAAATGTTTATCAAGTTGTGGAAGTAACTAAGTAACTTTTACTTAAAGTACATTTTAAATGATATACTTTTTACTTTTACTTGAGTAGATTTTAAGATGGGTAACTTTACTTGTACTTAAGTACTTTTACTTGAGTACAATATTTCAGTACTTTTTACACCTGTGTGAGTCACCAAACTGAAGTAGTTCAGGATCTAACTTGGTTGGAAAAGTCTTAGCTCCAGCCTTTGGAGATGGGACTACTGGATCAGCGTGGTACAGCTGTCATAGGACAGTTCCAACTGGGATGACTATATCCTTCCGAGACTCATTCAGGATCAGCACAGTGAAATGGCCTTCATTCACTGCTGTACTTTGTATGACCATAGGCTGCAGCAGCACCCCAGATGGTAAAGGAGCGGTGGGTGAGGCTTCAACCATCAGCATGTCTTTATTCAGAGGCTGCTTCAACTCCCCTTCACAGATGACACAGCACTCACCACCAGAAGGTAAGGTAAGCGAGCCTGGACCCATCCACTTCACACATCCCACCTCATCCTCTTCTCCCTCAGCGGTTGATTGGTCTGTGTGTACGACTGGGTCCCTTGCTTTAATGCCAAGTGTCTGGACAATGTCGACTCTGGTGGTCTCTTTTCACAGTCTGGAGAGCCTCTAGAACAGGTTAGCATTCGTGCCTAGGATCACAGGAGTCTGCTCAGGACTTGAGGGACTTGGGCAAATCAGAGCTAAGACTGACAGGTTCTCTTTGGTGCCTGTGACCTTCTCTGGAAATGCCATATCCACCACCACATATCCCAGGTAGGAGTGATTGTTGTCGCTCAACCCCCATATCGCCAATCCGGACACTGGCTGGATTGTGACATCAGGTAGGTGACGCTTGTACCAGGACTCAAAGATTATTGTGACTTGGGAGCCGCTATCAAGGGGAGCGTCGCACTATTGTCCATTTATCTTCACTGGTACGATGGAAGAGGGGCCAATCAATCCCTGGGGAATGTCTGTTTTCAGTGTAGTTATCTCACTTTTCTTAGCTGAGCACACTGTGTGACTGCTTCCTGTTGCTTGAGCTGATGATTCACCCTGTTTAGCTTTCTTTAGAGATTGGATCAACTTCTGGATCAATTTGGCCTATTCTCTGCATTATGACATTTGGCAGAGAAATGGCCGTTTTCACCACAGCGATAACAAAAGTTCCCATCAGAGTCGTAAGATGGTTGCCTTCTAGTATCACTGTAAGTTGGTCTTGATGACTCTACTCTTAAAGCTGTTGCAGGGGATTCAGAGACTTTTGACTGTTGGCCTGCCATTTGCTTTTGCAGGTTCTTCAGATCAGCTACTTCATCTTCGTCTCTGGGGTGAGCACTTTTGACAGTGACTCATGTTCTTTACTAGATGCTACAGCTTGGCAGTGAACATTGACTTGAGTTCTTGAACTTCAGATCTCAAATGTTCAACATCTTCTTGTCTACTGTCCATAGACAGTGCCTTGCATGAATGCCTCTCAGCAGCTGCTCCACTCGAGCACGGTCGGCACGGCCTGAAGGGAGACCTTCGCGACAAACCACCTTGGTCAACGACAACTCCAAGCGCCAAATAAAGTCAGACCTAAAGGCAAAATACAAGTCTTCGTCGGTCTCAGCAGACCCAAAAGCACTCTCAATGGCATCTAAGCACCAAGCTGGACTAACCTCTGGATCAGCAGTCCTCACAGCTTTCACAACAGCTAACGCAGGACCCTTCAGACTTTCCATGATACGTCGTCGTTTCTCCTTGACAGAACACTCGCTCTCCTCAACCATCAGGCGTGCATGCTCTAACCAATGTTTCAAAGACTCTTCCCCAGATGGGGTCGGCAAAGTACCAGAGAACACTCTCAATCGACGGTAACTGCTGTTCTCAACGGATGGTTTCTCCATCTTGGCTAACAAATCACCTACCGCATGAATAATGGACTCAGCCGAACCGCCAGCTGGTTGATCTGCCAACAAACTCTTCAACGGGCTTGGAGAAACACTCTCGACAGGACTTTCAGAAGCCATGATGATCCTCCACTTTTCTGTTCTGCCCTCCGGCAGCAGTTCAAGAGGGACTCTGGTGGGGTCCGCCTTTTCTCTGCACTCGCACAGCACTGTTAGACGGTTCAGTTTCATACTTATCAATGGTCTTTTTATTGATTTCTCATCTCATTGCAAACAAGACATGTATACAGTATACAATTTAAATCCCACCACCTCCCACCACCCATCCCCCCACCCCAAACAAAACACACAAAGAAACAATACAGAAGAAAAAAAAAACTGACCAAACTTTATCTCTGTTGTGTTCAAAATCAGAAAAGCCACAGTGCTCAGTAAGGTAAACCATCAATTATAGAGGACTAGTCCTCAATTATGTGCTGACACTGTCAAGAAAAGGGCTCCAGATCTTATAGAATGTATTCACTGATCCTCTGAGACTAGTGCTGTCAAACGATCAAAATATTTAATCGCGATTAATCACATTTATGTCATAGTTAACTCAAAATTAATCGCGATTAATCGCAAATTTGTATCTATTCTAATCATTTTATTTTTACTTTAATACCCTTATCAACATGGAAAAGTTGATTGGCTTGCTTTATGCAAATGTTTTATTTTATTGAAAACCAATATTGCCAAACAGGGCGGTACAAAATAAAATTATGAAGTGCACATTTCAGGTAAACAAGGACTCAGCCTATAGTCCAGTTAAACCATGGCTTAATATTTTCTTTTTTTCAAGTTTGCTGGGAACATAGCAGTCAGGCCTCTTATTTCAGAAACATTGAACCATAACAGTTAGGTTACCAATAAAAGGTAATGCCTACTACTTCTTTGCTTTCAGCCAGCTGCCTGTTGACATTTTCAGACAACAGTGAAGCTCGCTTCTTTTGCACAACACAACTTTTAAAAGTAAACTTTCCATTCAGAAGCTTTTTATCATCCATTTCGCCGTATCGCGCTCACCATTCACTCAAACCGTAACGTTAGCCTACTACACAGTTTGCGAGGCCAAAAAGAATGTTAATCTAAAAAAAAAGAAATTCGCGTTAATCTCGCGATAACAAAATTAACGGCTTTAAAATGGGTTTGCGTTAACGCCGTTAATAACGCGTTAAACTGACAGCACTATCTGAGACTATATCTAATTTTCTCTAATGAGAGAAAAGACAGTATATCTTTGACCCAGTGGGTGTGTTTGGGTGGGGTAGCTTCTTTCCATTTCAACAAGATGGAACGGCGTGCCAAAAGTGTAGCAAAGGCCAGGGTCTTACGTTTTGCTACAGGTAGTTGCAGTTCCTCCAGGATGACCCCAAACAGTGCCACAAGCGGGTCAGGGTCAATCTTGTGGTTTACAAATTCCAGAGAGAGTCTCAAATACATGATGGAACCAGAAATATTGATATTGATATTCTGTTGTAAAAGACATGAACTTAGTGTAGCATTAGTTTGTATCTGCAACTCATTTTGGATGTGTACTCTGTCTCACTGAGACCTGAACAAAAGGCATGTGAACCCCTCCGCCCCAGATAGCCTCCTTCATGCTAAAACTCTTTGTACCCTGGTATCACATCAAAAGGTGCACTTATAAATGAGCTGATAACGGACAACAACATTCAAATACTTTTCCTAACTGAAACCTGGCTAAAACCAGATGAATTCCTAGCCTTAAATGAGTCCACCCCTCCAAGTCATGTTAACTGTCACATCCCCCGCAGCACAGGGCGTGGAGGTGGAGTAGCTACAATTTCCCTCGCTAACCTATGTATTTCCCCAAGACCTAAATTTAAATTTGCATCATTTGAAGTCCTCGTACTTCATCTTATGCATCCAAACTCAAAAGCCACTCAGCCGGTCACTCTTGTGACACTATATAGACCACCAGGCCCCTACACTGAATTTTTATCTGAATTTTCCGACTTCCTAGCCGCCCTGGTTGTAAACTCTGATAAAATCCTCATAGTGGGAGATTTTAATATCCACATGGATAATGAAAATAATAGCCTTACAATTGCATTCCAATCACTAATAGACTCTATAGGGTTCTCCCAACATGTAAACACACCAACTCACCACCATAATCACACCATTGACCTTGTATTAACACATGGCCTAGAAATTGACCGCCCTCTAGTTCTACCTCAAAATACTGCTCTTTCAGATCACCACCTAATTACATTCAACATGAAATTAGATCTCCGTCCAACAACGGAATTAACCTACTTCTACAGCCGCTGTCTATCCGACAGGACTACAGCAGAATTCATATCAAAACTACCAGTCGCTTCTGCCACAGCTCCTACCATTGGCAAAGTAAATGACGTACGCACACCCCCACCCCATATCGACCTACTAACGGATGGCGTCATACATGCGCTCCACTCAACCCTTGACGCTGTTGCGCCACTAAAAAAGAGAATAAGAAAACTGAAAAGACTGGCCCCATGGTACACTGATCAGACTCGTGCACTTAAACAAACCACACGAAAACTAGAAAAAAAATGGTACTCCAGCAAACTTGAGGTATTCCACCTGGCATGGAAGGATAGTCTTCTAAGCTATAAACGAGTACTTTCTGAGGCAAAATCGGCTTACTATTCTTCATTGATTGACAATAATAAAAACAACCCAAAGTTCCTATTTAACACCATTTCTAGGCTAACAAAAAACCACAATACAATCGAACATTCTGTTCCCATAAGCTTTAGTGGTAATGATTTCATGACCTTTTTCAATAACAAAATTCTAACAATAAGAGAACAAATTCATAGTCTCCTCCCCCTCTATGACCTTACACCAAAATGCCCTTACACCAAAATGCCCTATGGCTATGGCAACACCCCCTAAACCTGGTGCTCTCCTTGAATCCTTCGCACCCATTGACCTCCCTGAACTAAACTCCCTGATCCTCTCATCTAAATCATCGACGTGCCTACTAGACCCTATCCCCACAAAACTTCTTAAACATGCATGACCTTTTTCAATAACAAAATTCTAACAATAAGAGAACAAATTCATAGTCTCCTCCCCCTCTATGACCTTACACCAAAATGACCTTACACCAAAATGCCCTATGGCTATGGCAACACCCCCTAAACCTGGTGCTCTCCTTGAATCCTTCGCACCCATTGACCTCCCTGAACTAAACTCCCTGATCCTCTCATCTAAATCATCGACGTGCCTACTAGACCCTATCCCCACAAAACTTCTTAAACATGCACTACCGTTATTAAGTGAGACATTACTTAATGTAATGAATAATTCACTAATTTCCGGATACGTCCCCAAATCATTTAAAATAGCAGTGATCAAACCATCTCTCAAAAAACCTAACCTTGATCCTGATAATCTAGCTAACTATAGACCCATATCTAACCTCCCCTTCTTGTCAAAAATACTTGAAAAAATAGTAGTTAAGCAACTTACTTCCTTTCTACACCAAAACAAAATCGAAGAAACCCTCCAATCTGGCTTTAGAGCCCACCACAGCACTGAAACGGCCTTAGTCAAAGTCCTGAATGACCTACTAATCGCATCCGATCATGGGTGCACCTCAATACTAGTTCTCCTAGACCTTAGTGCCGCCTTCGACACTATAGATCACCATATCCTATTACAGAGACTTGAACATCATAATAATAATAATAAAACTTTATTTATATAGCACCTTTCATGCAAAAGAATGCAGCTCAAAGTGCTTTACAGCAAATACATAATATGCACAAAGAAATGACATGCACATAAAAATAGACATCAAAGAAACATAACAAAGATATAGTGCAAAAAAAAATAAAAAATTATAATTATAATTATAGAGATATATTTAATCCAACCCCTTAATATCACCAGTAGAGATTTAAATTAAATTAAAAGTATTCATATATATATATAGTGCGAAGTGGTAGCTAGTTAAAGGCTAATGTGAAGAGGTACGTTTTTAGTTTTCTTTTAAAGATGTTAAGCGAGCTGGCTTCCCTGATGTCTATAGGCAGTATGTTCCATAGCACTGGGGCGTAATTGACAAATGCTGCGTCCCCGATTTTCTTACGGCTTTTGCTGGGAACCTCCAATAAACCAGCATTCATGTTGGCATCAAAGGCTGTGCCTTATCCTGGTTTAGATCTTACCTCTCTGATCGCCATCAATTCTTTCATGTCCATGAGAAGTCATCCAATCACACTAGAGTAAGCTACGGTGTTCCCCAAAGCTCTGTCCTCGGACCACTGCTCTTTTCCCTTTACATGCTACCCTTAGGTGCTGTCATAAGGAACCATGGCATTAACTTCCACTGCTATGCTGATGACACCCAACTCTACCTATCCATGAAACCTGATGAAATTGTACATTTACCCAAGATAGAAACTTGCCTGCAAGATGTAAAATCTTGGATGGCTAACAACTTCCTGCTCCTCAACTCTGATAAAACTGAGGTTATGCTTGTAGGCCCCGATCAATTGAGAATGACACTATCTAGCCATCTATCCACACTCGATGGCATCCCAACACCCAATACTAGCATCAAAAACCTTGGTGTAACTATCAACCAAGACCTCCTATTTGACTCACACATAAAACAGATCTCAAAGACATCATTTTTTCATTTACGCAATATTGCCAAAATTAGAAAAGTCCTATCCCTCCAAGATGCAGAAAAACTAATCCACGCAGTTATTACTTCCCGACTAGATTACTGCAATGCTCTCCTGTCCGGATGCAGCATCAACTCAATAAAGAGCCTCCAACTTATACAGAACGCTGCTGCCCGTACACTCACCAGAACAAAAAAAATATGAGCACATCTCACCTGTACTTGCCTCTCTGCATTGGCTCCCTGTCAAAAGTAGAATTGATTTCAAAGTACTCCTGCTAACATACAAAGCCCTAAATGACCTGGCTCCAAACTGCCTTAAGGAACTAGTTGTCCCCTACTGCCCTCCAAGACCGCTGCGTTCCCAGAGTGCAGGCCTCCTTGTAATTCCAAGAATATCAAAAACCACAGTAGGAGGCAGAGCCTTTAGCTACCGAGCCCCCCTCCTCTGGAACAATCTCCCTGCCTCCATCCGAGATGCAGACACCCTACCTATATTCAAATCAAGACTAAAGACATTCCTCTTTAGTGCATCCTATAGCCACAAGTAATTGCGTCAACAAACCCATCACCTGCTGGGCCAGCCAGTCAGCAAGCATAACTAGACATAACTGAACACATAAAAAAAAAAAAAAAAAAAAAACAACGTATATCACTGGGCTACAGACAGCGTATGTTGTACCCTGCAACCCTAACAAAGCTTACGACTAAAATCTCCATATGTACCAAACCAAACTAATTGCTAAATGGCAGCATAACTAAACATAACTAATGCTAAACCAAACTAAATGCCAAACCAAACTAAATGCTAAATGCCAGCATAGCTAAACACATCTAAAACACATGCAATACCCCCCTAATCAACATAACTGGGCTATAGACAGCGTATGTTGTACCGTGAAGGAGTGCGGAAGATCCCGGGTACAGCACACGGCGCGTATTGCGACTGTCACCAGCCAACTAAATACTAAATAAAATCCCCATACACCCAGCCAGGCAGCCTCTCTCTCTCTCTCTCCCTCTCCCTCTCCTTTCTTATCACATTGCTAATGCCTATAATAACCCACTCACTCTGTTCTTTTTCTTTCTCTCCTAATCTAGACTATCTTCGCCATGGGACGCTGCTGTAGTCTCTACACCCGGTCTACCTGCAGAAACCCTCGACCAATTGCACCCACCGCCACCGCATGCTAGCATTTATATACAATATATATTATTGCCACCATCGACATGTTTCTCTGTTCCTACTCCCCTTACCCCTGTAATAGTAACCCTATCAGCACAGTGTATATCCACCAAACTGGTCTTGTCTGTATCATGTATTTACCACTGGATGTCTGTATATATATTATGTACATCTACCAAATGCAGGCTATGTACAACACCTGTTGTTTCCCTTCCCCTTCTACCACACAACCCTCCCCCTTCCCCCCTTCCTATCTCCACCCGGCCGACCTCAAGCAGATGGGTTCCCCCTTATGTGCCGTGGTTCTGCTTAAGGTTCCTTCCTGACTAACAGGGAGTTTTTTCTTGCCGTGTTGCCATTGTGCTTGCACTAAGGGGGTTTCAGGCTCTGGGCTCTGTAAAGCGCCTAGAGACAATTGTATTGTTATGGCGCTATATAAATAAAATTGAATTGGATTGAATCACCCCCCCCCCCTCCCCATAGGTGAACCCCTCACCCCACTGTCTCACCTAAAGGGTGTGGTCATCCCCTCCCCTATTGTATTCTACTTGACTGAAATGTATAAATGCCAACACATTCTGCTCTCAGGCAGGCCTTTCTCTAAGCACCAGCTGAGAAGGGGTCTCTACGCAGAAATAAACTACAGAAACCTGACTTCAACTCTCCGGTCCCTTCTAGAGAGGGGCAGGACCAGTAAATATGAATTAGGGAGGCATCTGCACTTTTACATTTATCGCATTTGGGAGAAATATTTGGGTATATTTTAGAAAAGTTTTACCTTAGACAGATGGACACGATGCACAACCTTAAACTGTATCAGGGAGTGGCGTGCACACATAGAAGATCCATGCACCTGTCTAAGAATTGACTCCCAGCTACTATCTGGAAGGCATTGACCTAAGTCCTGCTCCCAGGCTGCTCGGACTGCAGCCAACGGTGGAGAGTCCAGACCCGACATTAATTTGTACAATCTTGAAATAGATCCCCTAGCAAATGGGTCAAGAGAGAGAAAGGCATCCAAAGGGTTCACAGGTGGCATAGATGGGAAGTTTGGTACTTGACACTGCACAAAATGCCTGACCTGGAGAAATCTGAAAAAAATAGTTTTTGGCAAGTCATACTGTCTTGACAACTGCTCAAAAGAGGCAAATAGGTCTTTGTAGAGTAGAACAGTGTAGCCCTAGTTCATGCCATGCCATAAATGTCTTATTTTGCATCGATGGAGCAAATAAGTGGTTAAATTCTTTGGGGCTTAGTAGGGACGCTCTCTGAAAGCCAAATGTCTTCGTGAACTGAAGCCACACCCTAAGAGAGTGGTTTACCACTGGGTTGTTTGTAGGCGTACAACTAATCCCAGGAAGAGCAGCACCCAAATATGCTGGCAAAGAGGTCTGCCTACAAGCACTGTTTTCCATGGAAACCCAAGATGGACATTCAAGGTTCATACTTAGTGTTCGTCCTCTCACACGCACTCGGCCTAATGCCCAATTGATGGTGGTGCGTTTTCACGGAGACGGACACGGACACATGGCCACGCCTTGGCAACACCTTTGCCTAGGTGGAACGCCCCTCCGAGCCCCTCGG
The DNA here is from genome assembly GCF_900700415.2 of Clupea harengus. NCBI lineage: Eukaryota > Metazoa > Chordata > Actinopteri > Clupeiformes > Clupeidae > Clupea > Clupea harengus. The sequence continues at coordinate 1,276,805 of NC_045153.1, read as the reverse complement.
AGAGCTGGACGGACACCGACGTGCACCTCTTGAATTTTCTAACTTTTCGGATAGCTACGGATATCCCCTTGGCTGTGATTGGTCCGCTAACAAAATAATTTCCGAACGACATCATTTCCGGAATCTCACATTTCCTGTTTCATTCCCTATCTGTTCCTATTCTGTTAAGAGTGGATCAACCGCATTTTTCTGTCAGAGCCGGCCCGTGTCCGACAGAGTAGTGCCAGAGCCCGACAGCCATTCAAATATATTGTCCAAATATAATGACCGCGAATTCACAGGAGAGAATACTATCCCATTCTCATAGGAGACATCACAGCAATCGGAGCATATTTGTCAAACGAGATAAAAGATACTGCTCATATATATTCCCATTCCATACTGAATATTCTGTTTAGATCAAAGATTTGTTTTTCGACATACCTTGATATTTCAGATGATAGAACAGTTTAAATGAATGCAGAATCCCTTCATACCACAAAACAAATTCAAATCGATTCATTTACGACTGGTTTAGCCTGAAGTCAAGGTTTAATCCATGTTGTGGAGAAAGCGATGGCCAACCATCGAGGTTTAATCCGTGTTGTTGTGGAGAAAGAGGATGGCATCAATCATATTTCATTAAAGCTTCACACTTCTTACATTGGACATATCAAACAGCCTCATTAGAATCCGCATCGAGAAATATCTCCATACAGTACATTTCCCCTCGTGTTAAACTCTCCAGATGACAGTTTCTTTTAAAAAAAACGTTAAGTGCACGGTGAAGGGACCAGCATAGGTCATAAGAATATGCCATAGTCAATAAGTCAATGATATTATACCTAGTATAATTGTTACTTTTATTTGGATTTAACTAGCCATGAGTGGACTTTGCTTGGTGAATATACTTTGGGCTGACCTGGGTAGTGAGGTGTGATACTAGACTCTCACCCCCCCCCCCCCCCAGGTCGAGACAAAGAACCCTACATGCATGGCCCATTTGAATAGACGGTAACACCCCTTAGATGTCAGTGTATTTAACAGACTGTCCCTCAAGGGATAATCAGATATACTGAGGTGAAGTTCTGTGAGGGAGGATGGATCTGAAAGTCTCTGTCTCACAAGTGGTCGGCTGCCATTCTTCAAGAATAAACCTGAATCCTGACTGATCAAACCTAAGACTGAATCTTCAATATATGGTATAAAACTAATTACCATCAATGGCAACGTTTGTTATAAAACTATCTACATAGTCCAACAATAGAGGTTTAATCCATAGAATCCGCATTGACTACTAAGCAGAAATATCTCCATTCAGTAGATTTCCCCTCGTTTTGTATTGTTTTAAATTCTCCAGATGACAGTTTCTTTTTAACTTCCTCCATGATGCCAGTTTGCCACCTGTAATCGAGTTGTCACAGCTAGGACATAATTATAAAATGTTTCTAAATGTTTGGCCGAACCCGACCGGCAGCCAATTATGAGCTATTTGACCAGACAAAACGACAAAACCACTTTTATGGTTGAAAAATTATGAGCTTTATTTGACCAGGCAAAACCACTTTTATGTTTGAAAGGCATCGTTTCGACTTGCAGGTGTGCTGTGCTTTGGCTGTGCTCAGTCAGCTTGTCGGTCTTGACGTTCAGATGTTGTACCTAAACTAGCTACATTGTATCTTCTCATCACATGATCAAAAGAGACTTGACATTGGACAACAACATACATATTACCCAGCAATCATCATTGCAAATCTGAATATGACAAAAATACCAAAGAAATTAAGAACGTATTAATTTCATTGAATCGTTTTTTAATAGTTTCTGTAGTGTATGTAAGATAAGCATATCATTTTGTTATAGATTGCTACTATTTTTCCCACAAATACTACCTACCATGATGGAGATAAGTTTGCCTTTTCAAGTGAATATAGACACTCTCTCCATTGTAATGCTGCATGTCTCCAAGACCCATGTCACTACACCTATTGCACTTGCCCAAAGTTGCGTGCCTGGCTAGTGACAGCTTTTTTTTTTTTAAAGAAGCTAATACAAATTACAAAGTTAGGCTAAATGCTTAAATAACTGTTAACTTATCTTTACTAATTACCTAATTGCATTAATTACAATCCCGAACGAGCGTATGTAGCGAGCGTATGTAGCGCCCCCTAGCTGTCCTAGCTATTTCAGTGGAGTGCGCTGCCCGAATTCCTAAACTGTTTCTTCTATATATATAATTAATACTAGGTTAAAGCACACTGCTAACACTATTATTTAAGCACGTTATAAATACCATTAAATAGCCCAATACCAAATATAGCAATTACATAATTCTCTCTAACACTCCTACTTAGTTTAACTTATGTATGTATAGTAAGCCCCAAACACAATGAATAAAGAAACACATTAGAAACTACAAAGATTATAAGCATGCTTGGTGCCAATTACACAGTATGAATTAAATTGGGTTTATTGAAGGCCATTGCTGTGGTTGTATCAGATATGTATTCATTTTATAATGAAGGGTGGTAACTCAACCTAAACAAAGATCCAAATTCACCCATTTGAAAAGGTGATAATATTATAATAACGTAACAATGATAAATCAAACTAATAACTAGTGACCTCCAAACAATTAAGACAATTTCTAACCAGTATTTAAAAAGTGAAAATGACTAAAAGGTGATTTATTTACTTCATGATGAAAGCACTTGAACAGAAGAGAAAATAATCAGGTACTGATCTACCAACAGTGTGTGTGTGTGTGTGTGTTGATGTGTGTGTGTGTGTGTGTGTTACTTAACTACAAACAAACAATAAAAAAACTCCTTGCAAAAAATTAAGACCATTGACTGCAGTGATCACTGATACACATTTATAGTTTTATATGAATAAGATCCCCAACATCTGACTCTTTTAATAGTTGATAGAAACACAAGAGGCATTATTATTCCTCATCGACTGCAAACATGTTAATAAACAACCCTGTCATTAAGAATAGCAGGAATATAGGATATTTAGGAAATAGGAAATTAGGAATGTTCTCTCATCACAAAGGGAGATAGTTGAATCATATCACTAAAATGGATATCAGGATTTGTTTCATGTTATAAAAAAGTTCAATATCTGACAGATATTCACTGAATCATGCTGATTTAAGAAAAATTTGGAGTGGTCTCTTAATCTTTTCCAGAGCTGTATATGAATCACTCCATTGCTTATCCTTGCTATAGCCTTCATGTACAAATAAACATTTTCTGTGGTTTGGTTTCTTGTGCTCGTCTGCCAGGAACAGTTCCATGTCTAACAGATATTCCTTGAAGCCATGTCAGCTGCATTTATTAGCTAATACCACTAATTCTTTCAATCCTTATGACGGAAGTCTAACTGTCTTAATGTCATCATTTGATCTGCAACATCTGGAACACCTGGAGTGAGTTCTTCAGACACACTTTTCTGTCTTCTTGAGATTGGTCTGCCCTCCATGTTGAATGACTTCCTCAAGCCTATTTCGGCATGGATTGGCTTTAACTCTTTCCAGGCAGGTGGAATGTCTGCAGGCAAAGCATCGTCATGTTCAGCAAATTCCTTATTATGTTTCATCAGCACATATTTCCAGTAGTCTGAGGACTCCATGCTTGGGTCTCCCGCTATCTCCCAATTGGGGTAGATGTCCCTGTACTGCTTGAAGGGGTGATAATTTCTATTGGTTTCAGGATTCTTAAATCTATCTTCACTGATCACAGAAGTTGTGCAGATATCAGTTTCCAACATTTTGGAGTCCTCATTCCAGTATTGGCCAAGTCCTCGAGGTCGGTGCATGCTGGAGAAGTGTGTTTTGTGGTCCTGACCTCCTGCTTCACAGGGTGTCTTACAGAAAGGACACTGTTCCCCACATCCACACAGTCTGGTGAAGAGCAGCTCATGGGGTTTAGAGGGCAGCTGTCTGATAGCTTCTCGAAGGTCTTCTTGGGAGGTTGGGAACCTGAACTCATTACTTAAGGACAGTTGCATGTCTGAGAGGGAGTCTATGAGAATACTAGCAAACTGCTGTGTGTTGGCATTCTTTAAAGTGATAAAGAAAGTGTCTTCTTGGAAGGCTAGTTGGTCTTTAAGATGAGTGCGTATTTTCTGTATGAACATTTTCATATCTGTGTTTTCCTCAGTCTCCTCTTTGGCACGAGTGATTGCATCAGTCACTTTCTGCACTACTTCAGAGAGAAGCTTCATCTTTAGCTTTTGCCACTTGTCATCCTGGGATAATGTTTCAATGATTTTGTCCAAGATCCAGCTATTAACAAATGTTTTGTAATTTTGTGTGTATTCTATGAATTGTTTGAATTGTTCAGAGTCCTCCTGAAGCAGCTGCTTTAAAAGGGCGAACTGGAAGTGAGTCCTTGTGCTGTAGTCCAATCCTTCATCTCCGGTCACCATTGCATCTGCAATATCTGAGCTGAGCCTTTTGGTGATGTAGTCCTTAACTGCTGGTCTCAAACAGTCCTGTGTGAATTCTACAGCTTTCTTACGGCACTGATCAGTGTTGTGGAACACGTCCCGGAACTCCTCCAGGAACTTTTCCTTCGACTGTTCTAGGCGTATCTTAGGGTCACTGTACCTGATGAACCTGTCATGCATTTTCTGAAATTCGTCTGCTGCTTTCGAGCAGATATGGAGCTTCAGCTCACATTCACAGTCCTCACCTGGAGAGACTTGTTTCTCTTTGAATTTGTCATCAATCATGTTGAGGACTTCTTTGATATAAGTCTTATGGTAGGTTTTCTTGCTCTTTACTGTATCTGAGACGAAGCTCTCACAATCTCTGATGATGTCATCACACACCTGCTGTGGTTTTTTAGAGGTGAATACATTTTTCAAAGAAGCGAACCAACCAGTCTGTACCGTGAATGCACTTTCTCCTGCTGTTTTGAAATCAGCTTCATTCAGCTTCTTATGGACATTTCCTGATTTTGTCTTAAAGTGGGACTTCAACTCAAAGAGGGCCTCCTTCACGACTTCCAGCTTTTGAAGCTCTACTGAAGACAGTTCTGCCACCAAATTCTTCCACATTTTCTCGAATTCTCTGTTGAGATCGTCATCGGATACATTTTCCCTTCTCTTTCGACAGGATTGCACAAGATCCTGAACCTTTTTCTCTATCTTCTCAGTCGTTGTGTTCTTGATCATGTCGACTTGTTCCAATCCTTCTTTAATTTCAACTGCCTTCAGCAGAGAGGATTTCAGGGAGCTCTCTGTCTCTCGTCTCAGGGAGCTGACACTGATCTTGAAGTCTTCTCTATATTTCTCCACTAAAGCAACACTACTGTCCTTAGTCTTAAAGTACTCCTCCAGGTTTTGAAGGATTTTCTTCTCCTCCTCATCCAGTTTCCCCGATGCTTCAGTGTTCATCTCTCTAAGATGGTCTCTCAGATGAGTCTTCTGGTCATCTGCACCAGTCATTCCAAAGTTGGATATAATAGTTTCCTTTTTCAAAAGCCAAGAGTTCATCTCTTTCTGAAAAGACCACTCCCATTTATTATACTCAGAGCATAAATTTGTGTATGCGTCAGCCACCAAACTGTTCCTGAAGCTGAAGATGAACTTTTCATATTTCACAGCTTCCCACAAACAATTAGTCCACCTCAGAAAGCCCTCTGCATTAATTCTGTTGATGTTATCAGATGTTTGTAAGCAGTCAATCAGATTTTTCTTGATTTCATAGACAGCTTCACTGTAGCCAGCATTCACTGGGGCCATTGGGGGAGTTCCATGCCAAAGTCCAGGGATGTAGTAGCTGTCTTTGTCAGGATCGTAGTCCATCACATCAGTGAACTTTGCATAAGATACTTTCTTCTCCATTTTAGCTGCTACTCTGGTCATCTCATCAAGATGCTCCATCAGCTTCTTCCTGTCTCTCTTGTTGCTGTCATGAGCAGACATGTCCGACACGTTCTGATGCACAAACAGACATCTGGGCTTCTTCCCAACCTCCTTCATCCTGAGAAAGGCGTGGACCACAATCTGCAGAATGTCCTTCATCTCTGTGGAGTTCTCCATGGCAATATTGATGATGGTGATGTCACTGAGCCCTATGACCAGCGTTGCTAATTCGTTGTCGTGTTCGTAGCTTGTGTCCAATGCTGCCAGCTCAGGTGATTTTAAGCCCTCTGTGTCAATGACCATGATGAAGTCACACTTGAGCTCAGATCTCAGTTCCTCAGAGACTTTAATCAGCAGCATGAAGGCTCCTCTGGTGCATCTTCCACTGCTGACTGCAAACTGCACTCCAAACATGGTGTTGAGAAGGGTGGACTTCCCAGTGCTTTGCACTCCCAGCACAGTCAACACCAGGATCTTACTCTTAGTGTCCACCAGCTGATGTAGCTGAGTCAGGACCTCTTTTATCCACTTCATTGGGATGTTTGATGCGTCTCCATCGACCAGCTCAACTGGAAACCCATCCAGCAGCATCTGAGCACACAGAGCAGGTAGGTGCTGGACTTGTTGTCGGGCTGGGTTGTTTTCTGGAAGGGAGCAAGCACACTCATAAAGCTGGCCCAGCTCACGGAAGAAGTGCTCAGGACCCAACGAGCAGTTGGAGATTTGCTCATCTAAGTCTGCAATCAGCTTCTTATTCTGTGGTGTGTTTGTACAGCAGTCTTTGTACTGCTCTATCAGTGTGGACAGGTTATGTCTAGAGAGGGTGTCCAGCTGAATCTTCAGCCACTTCAGGAAGTAAAGACGCTGTGTTCCTGACTCTGAGATTCCAGCTGTGAATTTGACCATGGCTTCTGAGAAAGCCTTCTGCTGTTGTTCCTCTCTGAGTTTTGCTTCATCTGTCTTGAGTGAACTCTTGTATTCCTCAATGCCATTATCTGCATTTCGCATTCTGCATCTCTCTTTTTCTATTTGACTAATTTTCTTCCAGATTTCACCATGTAAGGGCAACTGGTCTTTCTTGAATTTCACAACATCCTGAATGCTTCCAGTGATGCCTTCAGCATTTGCTTTGCCATTTCTACACTCAGTGCAGTCCTCATCAACCACAATACCACGGCCAGCAACAGCAGCCATGTCCGCCACTTTAATTTTAATTGGATTATTTCCAATGGCACTATTCACATGGAAACGCAAAGCCTTTACAAACTCTGCATCATTCTGCTTTTTCTTGATGATCACATTGGTCTCCTTCACCTTGTGCTTTATGCATTTATCCCCAAGTGTCTCCATGTTGAAGGTCTTACTCTGAGAGTTGGTGACCAGGAACAGCTCAGCTCTGCTCTCTCTGTTGTTCAGAGTGCTGAGGTCTCCCTCTAGGTCATCAATGAAAATGAAAACTGCAGCTGAGGTCTCACACAGGAAGGACATCTGGGTCTTAAACGACCTGCCATCTCCTCTCAGATTGGCTATGGCCACCGGCTGTGGGAACAAGTCAATGTTTGTGTTCCCACAGGGTAGATACCAGCTGACTTCAACCAGACCATCTGAGATTCTCCTGGGCACATCACCACACTCCATGTCACGGTGAACAAATGTGTCGTTGTGCTGATTAGGAATACTGAGTAACCTGTTCAGAGTTTGAGACTTTGGCAGACTGCTCTCTCCTAGTCTAACAAAAGACACCATGGGGATGTCCATTTCTACGATCCTGCCCTCTACAAATGTCCTGTCACCTGCTAGAGGTCTGAACTTTTTAACCAGGTCTCTCATGGCCCACAGCATCAGAGTGCTCTGCTGTGTGTCACAGTTTGGCAGCAGCAAAGGAATAGCAAACTGGCACATGGACATTTTGGAGACCATTTCCTGCTGGAGGAAAGGATCTGAGCAGTGGAAAAGAGCAGTGATCAAATCTAGGGGATTTATGGCATCAGAATCATCATTAGCATCAGTGAAACTACAATTATACTCTGGCTGCTCATGTGCACATTTGATATTTCTTGCTTTTAAATTGGCCATCATCAGTTTCCTTAAGAAGGTCCATGGTAGCTGCTCAAGACTTTGTGCTGGTTTGTCAGACACTGTGTTACTCTTGATCTCCAGGACTGAGCTGAGTGTGAGCTTCCCTCGATGAAGATCTCCCAGGCCCAAGGATGACAGCAGCTCAGGAAGGAGGTGTTCTGGGGGTTAAAACATATTTGGCTGTTTATACTGGGTTACTGGATTGCATTACTTTTATGTCTTTGTTCTACTACTCTACCTGGTTAAAATATTCACCGTCTTTATGTCTGTCTATGGTTTTCCTCCCCACAGGGGGCGCTAATGAACTCTTCCAGTCACCTGTGAATGCATGCTTCTGGCTGACAGTGTAGTATTTAACATTCCTCAGTCTAAGCACTGGCACTTTATCCTCTCTACTTTAATGCACATCTTCAACTTAACAAAAACAGCCATTGAGTGATAAAAAGGTCTGATGCAGTTTGATGTTGACATGCAGTTGCCACATCCTACCCTTTGACACAAAAAAAACAACAGTTGTTAAAAACTGTTAAAAAGGCAAAGTGTTCTATGGGTTAATATTGGCTATGTAGTTATAGATTGCACATAGTAGATTACAAATGAAATACTTTACAATAAAAACAACCAACTTCAACTAGCACATCAAATACAGTAACCTGAAGTATCTGTGTGTTTTAGTCATAAATATTGAATAAGCTTAAAGGCTTATGGGTTAATATTGGCTATGCAGTTTTAGATTGCACATGGTAGACTGCAGCAACTTTACTGTTAAATTATATATTTCTCTTAATACAAACACCAGCTTCAAAATAAAGTAACCTGAAACAGAAAGCAGCATAACAGAGTGTTTGGCTTTGGCTCCTAGCGGCGAAACCTGTTGAAATGTGCTTTCCTCGTTTATGACAAACTAGCGAGTCAACAACTTTGCTAACACAGTCAAACATCAAGCAAGTGCAAGACAAGACAAAACAGGACAGCAAATAAACTACTTACTAATCTAGCAGAAAAATGGCTAGCTCTGAATCGAACTTGTATCCAAATGTGTCTTTCAGCTCTCGCCAACGAGTAAAAGCTGTTCCCATAGTGACTATCACTACCCCAGTGTTTCTCAAAGTGTGGGGGCAATGCTTTCCTTTATAGACAATAGATTTTGATTGACGTCTGCGTATTAATTGCAGCGGGAAAATTAAAAAAAACTTTAGTTTAGTTAGGGCTGTGTACTGTTCTCGCTACGTGTTTTACACGTCCAGTGTGTTGAGTCAGTTCAACAGTCAGCCAAACTTGATTTCACGAGCCAGGTAGCAAGCGCCTTGCTCCTTTATTGATGTCAGGTGAAAAGTTATGAGTGAAACAATAATACACAAGAAACGGAAAATACTTAGAAGGTATCTTAACTAAACACAGCAAGTTACTATTAGATTCATTACACCAAGAATCAGAGCAACAACAGATTACAGCATAGCTGGCTAATAAGTGCTAACGTTAGCCACCAACGGAGTTATGAATGAATGGTGTGCTAACGGTCACATATTAGAACGTAACGTATCTAAATGAATAATAATTACATTTTACGTTTCAACAAACTAACACAGTTCATAGAATTTAAACATAGGTCACTCAAACATATTTATCACAGTGTGAGACAGCGAAAAAACATTGTCATTGTTTTCGAGGGTGTGAGGAAAAGCATAATTTAATAGAGGCTTACTAGATATGTGCGTTGCTAACTGTCACAGTTGTTCCCTATCCCACAAGACGAGTATTATGTCAAAGTAAAAGTCTGTCAACAGAAATAAAAAATACAATACTGTGTGCGTGCAGGGATGGATTACCGAAAGGGCCTATGGGCCCATGAGCTCAGGGGGGCCCTAAACCAGAGCCTCTGCGTGAAGTCGCTGTGATTAACTTTGCTTGCTGTCAATTGTTTTTAGACTTTGTATTTGTTAATATCAGAGGTGGCTTAAATGTATCTCTTATTTGTGGTTGGAAGCGGTGTATTTTGTTACACGTCCTGACCCATGGTTTCATAATCCGTCCATGTGTGCACGTTCATAACAACAATACACTACAACATGAAACATGAAATCACTCCAAGCAATATACATTTGCTGACCGAAATAAGATGCCATTAGTTATTACTTGAGGTTATTTCAATAATTGACAATTTTAAGCTTGGTCTACCATTTTATGGTTGCGATGAGGGACAGGTGGGGCTTGAAAAGGCCCCCTTGTTCAAAGTGGGGAATGACAGAAAAAGTTTGAGAACCACTGCACTACCGGATCCTAGTCGCTACCCGATCATAGTCGCGCATGCTCAGACACAAAGGACCGGGCGGCTCCAGAAAACCTACGGAGCGCAGTAATCTCCCTACAGACCCCCGATGCCAATGGTGGAGAGGCCAGGGTAATTGTAGCGGCACAATTTTTTTCAAGCTGTTATTTTAAGGTAGAATTGTTACATAGTGTTAGGTATGGTCAGAAATATTTACATCCGAGCTGGATGAAGTTGTAGTTACCCTAGTATCTAAAAGCCCTGACCCTCTCCTTTATGCCTTAGTATCTAAAAGCCCTGACCCTCTCCTTTATGTCTTAGTATCTAAAAGCCCTGACCCTGTTTTTTATGTCTCTGATAAATATTGAACAGAACTGCTACTGAAGGGTGAATGTTTACTTTCTCCTCCCAGTGCTTTGACTGAAATGTGCATACCTCTATATTTCCCTTTATTTTAGATAATTTAAAAGCACCATTTTATTACAAAGGTTTCAGTTGTATAAATAAGAACAATATGGTTTCACACTGTAGTGGCACTCCGTCTTCTTGGGAATGATGCAACAAGTTTCTCACACCTGGATTTGGGGATCCTCTGCCATTCTTCCTTGCAGATCCTCTCCAGTTCTGTCAGGTTGAATGGTGAACGTTGGTGGACAGCCATTTTCAGGTCTCTCCAGAGATGCTCAATTGGGTTTAGGTCAGGGCTCTGGCTGGGCCAGTCAAGAATGGTCACAGACTTGTTCCGAAGCCACTCCTTTGTTATTTTAGCTGTGTGCTTCGGGTCATTGTCTTGTTGGAAGGTGAACCTTCGGCCCAGTCTGAGGTCCTGAGCACTCTGGAGGAGGTTTTCTTCCAGGATATCTCTATTTTTGGCCGCATTCATCTTTCCTTCAATTGCAACCAGTCGTCCTGTCCCTGCTGAAAAACACCCCCATAGCATGATGCTGCCACCACCATGTTTCACTGTTGGGATTGTATTGGGCAGGTGATGACTGGTTTTCTCCACACATACCGCTTAGAATTAACGCCAAAAAGTTCAATTTTGGTCTCATCAGACCAGAGAATCTTATTTCTCATAGTTTGGGAGTCCTCCATGTGTTTTTGGGCAAACTCTATGCGGGCTTTCATATGTCTTGCACTGAGGAGAGGCTTCCGTCGGGCCACTCTGCCATAAAGCCCCGACTAGTGGAGGGCTGCAGTGATAGTTGACTTTGTGGAACTTTCTTCCTACTGCATCTCTGGAGCTCAGCCACAGTGATCTTTGGGTTCTTCTTTATCTCTCTCACCAAGGCTCTTCTCCCACAATTGCTCAGTTTGGCTGGACGGCCAGGTCTAGGAAGAGTTCTGGTTATCCCATACTTCTTCCATTTAAGGATTATGGAGGCCACTCTGCCCTTAGGAACCTTGAGTGCTGCAGAAATTATTTTGTAACCTTGGCCAGATCTGTGCCTTGCCACAATTCTGTCTCTGAGCTCTTTGGGCAGTTCCTTCGACCTCATGGTTCTCATTTGTTCTGACATGCACTGTGAGCTGTAGGGTCTTATATAGACAGGTGTGTGCCTTTCCTAATCAAGTCCAATCAGTTTAATTTTTTTATTCTGTACTCCAATGAAGGAGTAGAAACATATCAAGGAGGACCAGAAGAAATGGACAGCATGTGAGTTAAATATGAGTGTCACAGAAAAGGGTCTGAATACTTATGACCATGTGATATTTCAGTTTTTATTTTTTAATAAATTTGCAAAAATTTCTACATTTCTGTTTTTTTCTGTCAAGATGGGTTGCTGAGTGTACATTAATGCGGAAAAAAAATTAACTTGTTCGATTTTAGCAAATGGCTGCAATGAAACAAAGAGTGAAAAATGTAAAGGGGTCTGAATACTTTCCGTACCCACTGTACATTACCCGGCCCCTAATTGGTTAGACAGGAGGACTAAGCAATTATAACTTAAACATTATAACAACAAACAAGAGCCACAATACTTCAAGTGTCCATAAACTATTAAACTAGTATCTTCTCTCTTCACTCTTCTGATATTGCCTCTTCCAATAGGCACAGCTTGTTTACAGGCCTTTCCAGCATGCTGGTTTTAGTCTTTATCTTTACTCTTCTCACTGTTCCATTTGAGTCTGGCAATGTTTCCACAACTTTTCCCATGAGCCAGGAGTTGCGTGGAGAGGAACTGTCCACTAGTAGCACGACATCTCCGGTCATGAAGTTTGTTCTAGGCTTCAACCATTTCTGGCGCTCCTGTAGAAGTGGAAGATACTCACGTGTCCATCTGGTCCAGAATAAATCCACGAGATATTGGACTTGTTTCCATCTTCTTCTTGTGTATGTGTCATCTTTGCTGAATATGCCTGGAGGCATCTTGGGTTGACATTTCAGCAACAACAAGTGGGTCGGTGTCAGAGGCTCAACGTCGTTCACATCATCCGAGACGCTTGTGAGCGGCCTGCCATTTATGATGCTTTCCACTTCACACATTTTTGTGTGTAGGCAATCATCATTCACTGTCTGTTCCTTCAATAAGGAATTAAGGATCCTTCGCACTGTTCGGATTTGTCTTTCCCAAACCCCACCTTGGTGAGAGGCTGCTGGGCTGTTGAATATCCACTTTATCCCTTTTGGTTGCAGGACTCTTTCAATCTTGATGTTATCCAGCTGTTGGATGGCTTCTCTCAGTTCTCTTTCAGCGGACACAAAATTAGTGCCATTATCCGACCTCATGATGGTAACTTGGCCTCTTCTGCTTATGAAACGTCAAATTGCATTAACGCAAGAGTCAGTGTCCGCTCTGAGTGTGAGACAAGTGAACATCACGCCGTATCTCTTGACTGTACCCCGGCCCCTTTTAACATCAAACGGTCCAAAGAAATCAACGCCGGTGTTCGTGAAAGGAGGTTTGTCTGGCAAGAGGCGATCTTCAGGCAAGCTTGCCATCTTCTGCTCTCCAACCTTTCCGTTGATCCTGCGGCATGTTGTACATTTGCTGATTATCTTTCGGATCGCAGAATTGGCCTGTGGGATCCAGTACTTGCGTCTAAGTTGTTCTTTGGTGTATGTCTCTTAAAATCAGTGTGGCGACTCTGCTATGCTTAGACAGAATCACTGGATGTTTAGCATTTTCTGGCATGGCAGACTTGTTGAGTCTTCCACCAACCCTTAAAGTGTCGTCTTGGAGAATGGGGTCCAGTTTGAACAACTGACTGCTGCGGCGGAGCTGTCTGCTCTTCTGCAAGGTTTTGACCTCTTCTCTGAACTGCTGTCTCTGGCTGCATCGGATTATCTCTGATTCCGCAGCTACTAAATCATCCAAGGTAAGTGATTTCTTTCCTATTGTTCTTTTGAATTTCTTCATGTGTTGTTCTAATTTTGACTTTTGCTTTTCAGGGTCCTTTTCAGTTTGATGGATTGTTTGTGATAACTCTTTTCTTTCTTCTTTCAGTTTCCACAGAGTTTCCTTTACTTTGGGGCGACAGTGGTACAGGAGGTAAAGAAGTCGTTTAGTAAGCAGAAGAATGCTAGTTCGATTCCCTTTCGAAGCGTCCTTGAGCAAGACACTGAACCCCTAATTGCTCCTGATGTGCAGTGTGCCATCAGTGTGAATGTAAAATGTGTATACATTGTAAGTCGCTTTGCATAAAAGCGTCTGCTAAATGACTAAATGTAAATGTACTTTCAAAATCCAGGCTACTGATCTTTTCAGTTTATGCCAATCTGAATAGTAGTTTATCAGTTCGTTCAATGGTTCCATATCTTCTTTGACCTTGATTGCGTTGACTGTGACTTTGTTCTTGACTTCCGGATCGTTTGGAAGGCTTTCTTCTTTTCTGTCTGGCTGCTCTGGCCAGTCATTTTCACTGTTCAACAAAAAGTTTGGCCCGTTGATCCAGGTTCCCCCTTGGACCAAGTTCTTTGCCTTCAGGCCTCTGCTGGCTTGATCTGCAGGATTCTCTGTCGTCCTAACATGCTTCCATTGTGACGGCTTGGTTGCTTCTCTGATGAGTACAATTCTGTTAGCGACGAAGGTCTTGAAACGGGCTGTTTCGCTGTCGATGTATCTGAGCACCGTAGTGCTATCTGTCCAGAAGATGGATTGTTGCAGTGGGATCTTAAGTTCTTGCTGTAGCATCTTGTCTACCATCACTGCCACAACCGCTGCGGTCAGCTCAAGTCTTGGGATAGTGATCAACTTGAGTGGGGCTACTCTTGATTTTCCCATAAGGAACGCACAATGTTTGTTGTCTTCTGTATTCTCTAATAACAGATAAGACACAGTGCCATATGCGTACTCAGAGGCATTTGAAAAATGGTGCAACTGCGCTGCAGCAGTGCATCCTAAATCCAAAGGCTTCAAACACCTGTTCACGCGAAAGTTGAAGAGGTGAGTAACATCTTCAATCCACTTTCTCCAATGTTCAGCATGCTTCTCACCGACGTCTTCATCCCACCCATGTTGTTCTTTACAGAGTTCTTTCAACAGGAGTTTAGCTGGCAAGATGACCGGGGCCAGAAAGCCAAGGGGGTCGTAGATGGAATTGACGACTGATAAGATGCCTCTTCTGGTCATCAGTTTGTCTTGCAGCTTCATTTAGTATGTGAAATGATCTGATTCTGTGTCCCACTGGACACCAAGGGTCCTTTTTAACTGGCAAAGAGTTGTGTCTCAAAACCAGGTCTTTTACTTCACTAGCTCTGTGAGCCTCTGGGATTGACAGCAACACCTTCCTGCTGTTACTCATCCACTTCGCCAAAGTAAAGCCTCCACTGGCACACAAAGTCTGCAGATCTTTTGCTAAGGTCACTGCATCATCTTCTGTTGCTAGGCTCTTCAAGCAGTCATCCACATAGAAGTTACGGAGGACTGTCTGAACGGCTTCTGGGGATGCAACGTCTCTGTGATCTTCAGCAGTTCTTCTTAGCGCATATGAGGCAACACTCGGCGAAGAGGTGGCTCCGAAGAGGTGCACAGCCATCCGGAATTCTTCCACAGGTTCAGTCAACTTGCCGTTTGGCCACCAAAGAAAACGGAGAAGGTCTGCGTCATGTTCTGGCACTTTAACCTGATAAAACATCGACTCGATGTCTGCCATTAACGCCACAGGTTCCTCACGAAATCTTAAGAGGACACCAACCAATGTGTTGGTCATGTCGGGCCCTTGAAGCAACTCACTGTTCAAAGATCGATCCTGGAAAGAGGCGGTGCAATCAAAAACCACCCGGAGCTTTTTCTTCTTTGGGTGATAAACACCGTGGTGTGGTATGTAACACCCTGTTGTCGTCACGGTTCAGCTGATGTGGTGGAACTTGAATGGCATAGCCCTTTTCAATGATCGTGTGCATGAAGCTCTTGTAGTCCTCAAAGAACTCAGGATTCTTCTGTAGCTTTCTTTGCAGACAGGTTATGCGCTGTTCAGCAACGCATCGGTTGTTGGGCATTTTGACCTTCTCGTTCCTGAGTGGCAATCAAACACAGTAATGCCCACTCTCGAATTTTGTTGTTTTCTGCACAGAATGCAAAAACTGCTTGTCTTCCTGAGACATCTCTTCTTTGTCGTCGTACTTTCGCTCTGGAAAATCAGTGTTGTACTGTTCAACCAGAAGTTTCTCAATTTCCATCACGGAGATCCTATTCACTGAAAGATGAGGTGACTCTTTTCTTATGGGTCCGTTCACCACCCAGCCAATGGCGGTCTTAACAGCATACGGCCCTCCATCTTGACTGTTGATAATGTGCCATGGCTCCATTGCTCTCGAGCAGTTGGCTCCAATAAGTAGGCCTATGTCAGCTTTTATCTCTGGCAAGCTCACTTCTCTGAGGCAAGGCCACTTCTGGATGTCTGACTGCTTAGGTATGTTTCCAGTGTGCACAGGTATGTCTCTGTGTGTGAACACCTTCGGCAGGTCAATGAAGCTGGTGTCTTCCCATCCGCACACCTCAAGGTCTGAGATAGCTAAACTGTTCATGAGCTTTGGTTCTTCAGGTTTGTCTTGTCCCATGGTGCTGAGAAGTATTCGTGTTGGTTTTCCTTTAACACTCAGTTTTCTTTGCAGGTCTTCCGTCTAGAAGGTTGCTGTGCTTCCCGGGTCTAAGAAGGCGTATGTTTCTACACACTTGTTACTCTTCTTTGATTTAATTTTCACCGGTACTATTGACAACACACATTCAGCTTCTCCGGCCCCTGTGAGGCTACAAGACTCCTGTTGGACAGAAACCTGAGCACATGATACTTGGCTTCCATGAGCATCTTCTTTCTTTTCAGGCACAGCAGATCCTTCTTTGATTATGTGCAGAATGTCCGGATGCTTCAACTTACATTCTTAAAGGCCCCGTCACACCATGACGTTCTGGTCAACGTTCTCTGAACTTTCTAATCGTTCAATTTCGAGCGTTCTAGGGCGATGTGGACACATCTGGCGTGTGACTTAACGAAAGAATAGCGTAGGACTGACGCATGACTACTAACGTGGGACTCACGCATGTAACCGTGACTTGTGACGTGTCACTTGTGCGCGACAAACGTGTGCTGACGTGTCTGCTACTAGCGCTGCTGCAAGTAAGAAGATGATAAATCCTGCTGAAAGTAAGAAGAATACGAAGCGTCTTTCACTAGCAATGTCTTCGGACGAAGATTTACTGTTATTATTACTGTGATTTACGAAATAACGGGCGTTATTCCTGGGGTTTTATGTTATTAAAATAAATGATTTAAATTTGACACTAAATTTGTGTTTCTCAATGTTTATTATTAGAAAACATCAACACATCCACACACATTGTCCATGTCACAAGAGTCTTCATATCATATCCATCTGCCATGGAACAGCACCAGCTATAACAGTGCTCAGCTATGTTCAAGTTCAGTACATCTACTTCATGCTGGGCTCAAGCAAGCATATATACCCTCCACTCCGCTTTTCGCTAGATTATGCAATGACCTTGCATGACATGATAGCATGGAATATGTAGATTTATAGTGCACAGAATAACGTTTGCAATGATGTAAGTTGCGTTTGTTGATCACGTATGGTTAATAACATATTAATTGTAGAAGGGACATGATAAAATCAAGATCTTCCCTTGGTGAAAAAACTTTCGCCGATATCTTCCTACGAGAGATGGGTTAGGTGCTCAAATTTCCCTGGATCAAAGAGGACGTTAGTACACATGTCCAAACTAAAAATCACGTCTCAGGATTGCTGCGCACATAAGTTATTTCGGGTGCATCAACTGTACTCAGTCTACCCTACCCAACGACTGACTATGATAGCCAAACGCGTGCAAAGTTAATAAAACGTTCCACGAAAGTTCTCCAGCGTTTAAATGAAACGTTGAAGAACGCTGATCTCCATGAGAACTTTTGTGCATGTTCAAAACTTTTTTTTTGGACCAGCGTTCTCCTCCGATCACCGACGATTACCGACGATTACAGCGTTCACCAGCTTTCACACAAAGCTCTTCTGGCGCAATTCCAGCGACCATGGACGATTACCAACGTTTCCTCTAACATCATAGAACGTTGACCAGAACGTCATGGTGTGACGGGGCCTTTACATTCAATTCTTCTTTTGCAGAATTTACTGAGATGGCCAGGCATTAAGCATCCGAAACACAAGCCCTTTGACTTCAAGAAGTCCACTCGTTCTTTGTGTGGTTGAGCTTTGATTTTACTGCATGCAGCAAGAGTGTGAGGCTGCTGGCAGTACAGGCACGGCTTATCAAAGGCGCTTGTGGTTTTGCTTCAGATCGCTGGCTTAGCAGGCGTTTCTTGAGGCCCTTTGCTTTCTGCTGAAACATTGGTGGCGAAGCTGCTTCCACGTATTTCTTTCTTTAGGGGATACCTCTCTTTCTGTTCTGTTTTTCCACTTGTAGATGGGCGGCTGTCTGGTATATTACCAAAGAGGGGATCTGATGCTATTTTAGCTTGACGGTCGATGTATTTCACCAAGTCGGCAAACTTCGCTCTTCTGCCACTTCGCGCTTTGATATCAAAAGCTCCAGCCCGCCAACGTTCTCTCATTTTGTACGGCAATTTGGACACCAATGAGTGCAGCTGCGGACAAGCTCTTGGGGTTCACCGGCTGTATACTGTTCCAAGAAGTACAATTTATCCTGTTCATTGTCAGTCTTCTGGTCTATCGCATGTTCGAACGCTCTGATGAAAGATTTGAACTGTAGCGCATCGCCCTTGAACACAGGAATGTCCTTTGTTGGTAGCTGAGACAGCTGCTGTTGTTTTACTAGTAGCTCTTTGATTACATTCTGCCTTTGCATGACCTTTAGTATGTCATCACCCCTGTCCACTTGAGTGTTAGGCTGATGACTTGTGGCAGACTGAGACGGTGGTGGTTGCGAGTGCAGTATTGATGGTTGAATGCGAACGTTTGTGTTAGCTTGTTGCGGTATCCTTATGCTAACCCTTTCCTTCTTCACATTCCCAAAATGTAACTTTTGCACTGGCGTATGGTAACTGTAACTATCTTCAGATCTTTCATATTCTTTAAGCACCTTTAATTTGGCTTGGCTTTCAGCTAATGCCAATTTCATCTCTAATTCTTCTTTTTCAGCTTGAATTCTAGCGGTTTCAAATTCTTTTTCAGCTTGGATTCTATCGGATTCAAATTCAAGCTCTTCCTTTCTATTCAGTGCTGCAGCACGCTCTAGCAGGGCTGCATGTTGTGCTTCCTGTCTAACCCGTGTTGACGAAACACGTGATGTGGCTGTTGCATGACTAACTTGTGTTCCACATAGAAATGCAGAACGTGGTAGCCTATCTCCTGCCTGGGAAATACACTTGGTCTAACAGCTTCTTGCAGGCTATCCACCATATTAAATTCTTTTTGCTGTACATTTTCCATTGGCACACTGGTGTTGATTCATGCACAGCTGCTATCCATCTTTTTGTTTCTTTCATATATTCTCTGATTGGTGCCATTTTAACTTCAAACCAATTATCTTGGTCACACGTTCGTTCATCCTCACTTAAAAGATTTGCAACTTCACTGTTGAGACTTCTGAACTCTCCTACCAACTCTGCAAAATCTTTTTCCATTGCATCTTGCACATTTTGGATGTTTCTAGCATCACGCATTAATATCTCAAACTCCCTTATTGTGCTTGTCAGAGTTCCTAATTTTCGTCTCCTCAATGCAATGCAATGCAATGTCTCAGTTAGCTTGCGTGATCTTCCCTGCGCCATCATATCCTCCACACCTCTCTGTTCTTCCCCATCAGCCATCGTACACGTTGCCGAGTTAATGCTCAAGCTGTATGCCACAGTTCAAAAGCTCTTTTCTTACACGGAACTTCTCTTAATAAACGAGTGCAAAACAGCTTCTCAAAAATCGCTAAAAACTCCGCATTGACTGAATATAGGCTTGCTAACAGCATAGGTTCTTGCTAGGGGTGAATCACATTGCTATTTCCAGCATGGAGCAGTTACAGTTTAACTTTTGTTTTCCTCCAATCTCACTAATTATCTTCATTCATCCGTATATCTTCGTATCTTCTTAATACTGAAAGATAAAAAGGAGTTTTCGATACCTGTTCTCGTAGAATATTTAAATGGATTACCAGTTCCAACGTTAGCTTCCAGTCCTTTTTACTCCAGCGGCAGGCTAGCTGCGTTCTTCTCCTTGTTAAAGCAATCCAGTTAAGCTCGGCTAAGCTAGTTTTTTGACTAAATGTAGTGGCACTCCGTCTGTTCTGAGTCTTCTGTACCACAATTTTGAGTTCAGTCTTAGAAACTATCAATTGACACGCGAGTGAGACAAGTAAATCTTCCATGAAAAAATGTTTACTAGAAAACGTAAAGTTACAAGTTCACACGGTCAAAAAACTATGTCGCTTCCAACATCTCTGAGCTCAAATCTAAACTAAAAGTCCAACACGCAGGTATTATACTGACGTAACGTCATCTGATTGGAAGCTTACATTCAGCTTTTAAATACAATACTAAATTATATAGTTTAACCTAAACATTCTTTCAAATCATAATGAAATTATTTATCTTCAGTTACCTTTTTAAATCTTTTTAAACCTAATTATTATAACAGATGAAATCATGAATTTGGCTCTTACACACACGACTGAACATAAACAAAGAGTCTTTCATTTTCACAGTTTTCTTCAAAACAGTCACCATACCAGAAGACTATGTGAACTAAACTGTGGATACTTTTGCATACATTTGATAGAAAATGCATTCAATGACCACTTCTTCTGACATTCATGGATACCTGTCTCAATCAATGTTCACCACCAGCAAAACCCTGTGCAACTACAGCAAATTTTGCAGAAAACAGTTTGTTCTTGGTGTCATGATAACAGCTTGCCTTGAAATAGATGTTGAATATGGGGGATTGTAAGGCTGGGTAAGATGTGCTAAAGGTTTTTTCTAAAGATTCAAGACAAGGTTGAATGTTGCTGTATTGTAAATGTGAAAACGATTGTATAAAACTGTAAACTGTTTTATCTTCAAATTAAAAGTTCAGAAGATATTTTTCCTTTTCAACAAACTTCTACCCTGAAAATAATTGTCTCAAAGAACAAAAATCAGTCAGATAGCTTGGACACATCTCAAAACCGTTAAGGTCGCCATCATTGTTTTTTTATTTATTACGTCATTGTGCATTGTCTAGTGGCACATCAGCAAAATGAATAGAAGATTTGGTGTATAAGTCCATGTATATATTATAATATGAATTGTATCTCACCTGTCTTCATCTGAACAGAAGCAGGCTGGCTCTTTCCTCCATGTTGGAGCTCAGTGAAGACTTTAACAGTGTAGTCCATTCCTGGTTTCAGGCCTGTGATGTCTGTGCTGCATGACCCAGTAGAGATGGACTTTGGCTCAGTCCCTTCACTCTGGTAAGAGACCAGGAAGCTGTGTGGAGTCTGCTCCATCTCAGGAGACACCAGCCATCTGAGGTTAGCAGATGATGCAGTGATGGAGCTCACAGTCAGATGCTCTGGGACTGGAATCTCTGGATGGATTAAAACGTTTGTTGTAAAATAACTTAATAAAATGTACGCTAATTTTGCGAAGTGCTGTATGAAGACTTTGTTAAAGGTTTCTGAAAATTGTAGATCTTTGCTTGCAATGTCATACTTAATAGCTATGCTGAATTCATGTGACGATTGACAGAGAAAGTGTGTATCAAAATTTCCCTCTAGGGCATGAGTGAATTATTGTGACGTAATCATATTTACATGTTGCCTCAGTATGGGCCTCTGTCCACCATATTTACTACACTTTGGCCAGTGGACACTCCTTCTGTAGATCATATTATTGCTGCCAACTGAACATACTAGTGCTGTGCGTCAAAAAGCTTCAACAACACAGATCAATCATGAAAAACACTTCAGGGAATCATTCTCCCCTTCCTGATATCTCACCTGTCTTCATCTGAACAGAAGCAGGCTGGCTCTTTCCTCCATGTTGGAGCTCAGTGTAGACTTTAACAGTGTACTCAGTTCCTGGTTTCAGGCCTGTGATGTCTGTGCTGCATGACTCAGTAGAGATGGACTTTGGCTCAGTCCATTCACTCTGGTAAGAGACCAGGAAGCTGTGTGGAGTCTGCTTCATCTCAGGAGACACCAGCCAGCTGAGGTTAGCAGATGATATGGTGATGAAACTCACAGTCAGACGCTCTGGGACTGGAATCTCTGGATGGATTAAAACGTTTGTTGTAAAATAACGTAATAAAATGTACGCTAATTTTGCTAAGTGTGTATGAAGACTTTGTGAAAGGTTTCTAAAAATTGTAGATGTTTGCTTACAATATCATATTAAATCACTAAACATGATTACGTCACAATAATTCACTCTTTCCCTAGAAAGAAATTTGGATACACATTTTATCTGTCAATCCTCACATGAATTCAGCATAAATGTTTCCTCAGTATGGACCTCTGTTCACCATATTTACTACACTTTGGCCTGTGGACACTCCTTCTCTAGATTATAGTATTGCTGCCAACTGTACATACTAGTGCTGTGCCTCAAAAAGCTTCAACAACACAGATCAATCATGAATAACACTTCAGGGAATCATTCTCCCTTTCCTGATATCTCACCTGTCTTCATCTGAAGAGAAGCAGGCTGGCTCTTTCCTCCATGTTGGAGCTCAGTGTAGACTCTAACAGTGTACTCAGTTCCTGGTTTCAGGCCTGTGATGACTGGGCTGCATGACTCAGTAGAGATGGACTTTGGCTCAGTCCCTTCACTCTGGTAAGAGACCAGGAAGCTGTGTGGAGTCTGCTCCATCTCAGGAGACACCAGCCATCTGAGGTTAGCAGATGATACGGTGATGAAACTCACAGTCAGACGCTCTGGGACTGGAATCTCTGGATGGATTAAAACTTTTGTTGTAAAATAACTTCATAAAATGTACGCTAATTTTGCTAAGTGTGTATGAAGACTTTGTGAAAGGCTTCTAAAAATTGTAGATGTTTGCTTACAATATCATATTAAATCACTAAACATGATTACGTCACAATAATTCACTCTTTCCCTAGAAAGAAATTTGGATACACATTTTATCTGTCAATCCTCACATGAATTCAGCATGAATGTTTCCTCAGTATGGACCTCTGTTCACCATATTTACTACACTTTGGCCTGTGGACACTCCTTCTCTAGATTATAGTATTGCTGCCAACTGTACATACTAGTGCTGTGCCTCAAAAAGCTTCAACAACACAGATCAATCATGAATAACACTTCAGGGAATCATTCTCCCTTTCCTGATATCTCACCTGTCTTCATCTGAACAGAAGCAGGCTGGCTCTTTCCTCCATGTTGGAGCTCAGTGTAGACTCTAACAGTGTACTCAGTTCCTGGTTTCAGGCCTGTGATGACTGGGCTGCATGACTCAGTAGAGATGGACTTTGGCTCAGTCCCTTCACTCTGGTAAGAGACCAGGAAGCTGTGTGGAGTCTGCTCCATCTCAGGAGACACCAGCCATCTGAGGTTAGCAGATGATACGGTGATGAAACTCACAGTCAGACGCTCTGGGACTGGAATCTCTGGATGGATTAAAACTTTTGTTGTAAAATAACTTCATAAAATGTACGCTAATTTTGCTAAGTGTGTATGAAGACTTTGTAAAAGGCTTCTAAAAATTGTAGATGTTTGCTTGCAATATCATATTTAATCACTATGCTGAATTCATGTGAGGATTGACGGATAAAATGTGTATCCAAATTTCCCTCTAGGGCAAGAGTGAATTATTGTGACGTAATCATGTTTACATGTTGCCTCAGTATGGGCCTCTGTCCACCATATTTACTACACTTTGGCCTGTGGACACTCCTTCTCTAGATCAGATGATTGCCGCCAACTACATACTAGTGCTGTGCCTCAAAAAGCTTCAACAACACAGATAATTTATAAATAACACAGATCAATCATAAATAACATTTCAGGGAATCCTTCTCCCCTTCCTGATATCTCACCTGTCTTCATCTGAACAGAAGCAGGCTGGCTCTTTCCTCCATGTTGGAGCTCAGTGTAGACTTTAACAGTGTACTCAGTTCCTGGTTTCAGGCCTGTGATGTCTGTGCTGCATGACTCAGTAGAGATGGACCTTGGCTCAGTCCCTTCACTCTGGTAAGAGACCAGGAAGCTGTGTGGAGTCTGCTCCATCTCAGGAGACACCAGCCAGCTGAATTCAGCAGATGATGCAGTGATGGAGCTCACAGTCAGACGGTCTGGGACTGGAATCTCTGGATGGATTAAAATGTTTGTTGTAAAATAACTTCATAAAATGTACGCTCATTTTGCGAAAGTGCTGTATGAAGACTTTGTTAAAGGTTTCTGAAAATTGTACATGTTTGCTTGCAATATCATATTTAATCACTATGCTGAATTCATGTGATGATACACAGAGAAAGTTTTTATCCAAATTTCCCTCTAGGGCAAGCGTGAATTATTGTGACGTAATCATGTTTACATGTTGCCTCAGTATGGGCCTCTGTGCACCATATTTACTACACTTTGGCCAGTGGACACTTCTTCTGTAGATTATAGTATTGCTGCCAACTGTACATACTAGTGCTATGTCTCAAAAAGCTTCAACAACACAGATCAATCATGAAAAACACTTCAGGGAATCATTCACCCCTTCCTGATATCTCACCTGTCTTCATCTGAACAGAAGCAGGCTGGCTCTTTCCTCCATGTTGGAGCTCAGTGTAGACTTTAACAGTGTACTCAGCTCCTGGTTTCAGGCCTGTGATGTCTGTGCTGCATGACTCAGTAGAGATGGACTTTGGCTCAGTCCCTTCACTCTGGTAAGAGACCAGGAAGCTGTGTGGAGTCTGCTTCATCTCAGGAGACACCAGCCAGCTGAGGTTAGCAGATGATATGGTGATGAAACTCACAGTCAGACGCTCTGGGACTGGAATCTCTGGATGGATTAAAACGTTTGTTGTAAAACAACGTAATAAAATGTACGCTAATTTTGCTAAGTGTCTATGAAGACTTTGTGAAAGGTTTCTAAAAATTGTAGATGTTTGCTTGCAATATCATATTTAATCACTAAACATGATTACGTCACAATAATTCACTCTTTCCCTAGAAAGAAATTTGGATACACATTTTATCTGTCAATCCTCACATGAATTCAGCATACATGTTGCCTCAGTATGGGCCTCTGTCCACCATATTTACTACATTTTGGCCAGTGGACACTCCTTCTCTAGATCAGATGATTGCTGCCAACTACATACTAGTGCTGTGCCTCAAAAAGCTTCAACAACACAGATCAATCATAAATAACACAGATCAATCATAAATAACATTTCAGGGAATCTTTCTCCCCTTCCTGATATCTCACCTGTCTTCATCTGAACAGAAGCAGCCTGGCTCTTTCCTCCATGTTGGAGCTCAGTGTAGACTTTAACAGTGTACTCAGTTCCTGGTTTCAGGCCTGTGATGTCTGTGCTGCATGACTCAGTAGAGATGGACTTTGGCTCAGTCCCTTCACTCTGGTAAGAGACCAGGAAGCTGTGTGGAGTCTGCTCCATCTCAGGAGACACCAGCCAGCTGAGGTTAGCAGATGATACGGTGATGGAGCTCACAGTCAGACAGTCTGGGACTGGAACCTCTGGATGGATTCAAATGTTTGTCATAAAATAACGTAATAAAATGTACGCTAACTTTGCGAAGTGCTGTATAAAGACTTCGTTAAAGGTTTCTGAAAATTGTTGATCTTTGCTTGCAATATCATATTTAATAGCTATGCTGAATTCATGTGACGATACACAGAGAAAGTGTATATCCAAATTTCTTTCTAGGGCAAGAGTGAATTATTGTGACGTAATCATGTTTACATGTTGCCTCAGTATGGGCCTCTGTCCACCATATTTACTACACTTTGGCCAGTGGACACTCCTTCTCTAGATCAGATGATTGCTGCCAACTACATACTAGTGCTGTGCCTCAAAAAGCTTCAACAACACAGATCAATCATAAATAACACAGATCAATCATAAATAACATTTCAGGGAATCATTCTCCCCTTCTTGATATCTCACCTGTCTTCATCTGAACAGAAGCAGGCTGGCTCTTTCCTCCATGTTGGAGCTCAGTGTAGACTTTAACAGTGTACTCAGTTCCTGGTTTCAGGCCTGTGATGTCTGTGCTGCATGACTCAGTAGAGATGGACCTTGGCTCAGTCCCTTCACTCTGGTAAGAGATCAGGAAACTGTGTGGAGTCTGCTCCATCTCATGAGACACCAGCCAGCTGAATTCAGCAGATGATGCAGTGATGGAGCTCACAGTCAGACGGTCTGGGACTGGAATCTCTGGATGGATTAAAATGTTTGTCGTAAAATAACTTCGTAAAATGTACGCTCATTTTGCGAAAGTGCTGTATGAAGACTTTGTTAAAGGTTTCTGAAAATTGTACATGTTTGCTTGCAATATCATATTTAATCGCTATGCTGAATTCATGTGACGATTGACAGAGAAAGTGTGTATCCAAATTTCTTTCTAGGGCAAGCTTGAATTATTGTGACGTAATCATGTTTACATGTTGCCTCAGTGTGGGCCTCTGTCCACCATATTTACTACACTTTGGCCTGTGGAAACTCCTTCTCTAGATCAGATGATTGCTGCCAACTACATACTAATGCTGTGCCTCAAAAAGCTTCAACAACACAGATCAATCATAAATAACATTTCAGGGAATAATTCTCCCCTTCCTGATATCTCACCTGTCTTCATCTGAACAGAAGCAGGCTGGCTCTTTCCTCCATGTTGGAGCTCAGTGTAGACTCTAACAGTGTACTCAGTTCCTGGTTTCAGGCCTGTGATGACTGTGCTGCATGACCCAGTAGAGATGGACTTTGGCTCAGTCCCTTCACTCTGGTAAGAGACCAGGAAGCAGTGTGTAGTCTGCTCCATCTCAGGAGACACCAGCCAGCTGAGGTTAGCAGATGATGCAGTGATGGAGCTCACAGTCAGATGCTCTGGGGCTGGAATCTCTGGATGGATTAAAACGTTTGTTGTAAAATAACTTAACAAAATGTACGCTCATTTTCTTAAGTGTGTATGAAGACTTTTCGAAAGGTTTCTAAAAATTGTAGATGTTTGCTTGCAATTTCATGTTTAATCACTATGCTGAAGTCATGTGAGGATTGACAGAGAAAGTGTGTATCCAAATTTCCCTCCAGGGCAAGCTTGAAATATTGTGACGTAAGCATGTTTACATGTTGCCTCAGTATGGGCCTCTGTCCACCATATTTACTAAACTTTGGCCTGTGGACACTCCTTCTCTAGATCAGAGTATTGCTGCCAACTGTACATACTAGTGCTGTTCCTCAAAAAGCTTCAACAACACAGATCAATCATAAATAACACTTCAGGGAATCATTCTCCCCTTCCTGACATCTCACCTGTCTTCATTTGAACAGAAGCAGCCTGGCTCTTTCCTCCATGTTGGAGCTCAGTGTAGACTTTAACAGTGTACTCAGTTCCTGGTTTCAGGCCTGTGATGTCTGTGCTGCCTGAACCAGTAGAGATGGACCTTGGCTCAGTCCCTTCACTCTGGTAAGAGACCAGGAAGCTGTGTGGAGTCTGCTCCATCTCAGGAGACACCAGCCAGCTGAGGTTAGCAGATGATACGGTGATGGAGCTCACAGTCAGACGGTCTGGGACTGGAACCTCTGGATGGATTAAAATGTTTGTCATAAAATAACTTAATAAAATATACGCTAATTTTGCGAAGTGCTGTATAAAGACTTTGTTAAAGGTTTCTGAAAATTGTAGATCTTTGCTTGCAATATCATATTTAATAGCTATGCTGAATTCATGTGACGATACACAGAGAAAGTGTATATCCAAATTTCTTTCTAGGGCAAGAGTGAATTATTGTGACGTAATCATGTTTACATGTTGCCTCAGTATGGGCCTCTGTCCACCATATTTACTACACTTTGGCCAGTGGACACTCCTTCTCTAGATCAGATGATTGCTGCCAACTACATACTAGTGCTGTGCCTCAAAAAGCTTCAACAACACAGGTCAATCATAAATAACAGATCAATCATAAATAACATTTCAGGGAATCATTCTCCCCTTCTTGATATCTCACCTGTCTTCATCTGAACAGAAGCAGGCTGGCTCTTTCCTCCATGTTGTAGCTCAGTGTAGACTTTAACAGTGTACTCAGTTCTTGGTTTCAGGCCTGTGATGACTGTGCTGCATGACCCAGTAGAGATGGACTTTGGCTCAGTCCCTTCACTCTGGTAAGAGACCAGGAAAATGTGTGGAGTCTGCTCCATCTCAGGAGACACCAGCCAGCTGAATTCAGCAGATGATGCAGTGATGGAGCTCACAGTCAGACGGTCTGGGACTGGAATCTCTGGATGGATTAAAATGTTTGTCGTGAAATAACTTCGTAAAATGTACGCTCATTTTGCGAAAGTGCTGTATGAAGACTTTGTTAAAGGTTTCTGAAAATTGTACATGTTTGCTTGCAATATCATATTTAATCGCTATGCTGAATTCATGTGACGATTGACAGAGAAAGTGTGTATCCAAATTTCTTTCTAGGGCAAGCTTGAATTATTGTGACGTAATCATGTTTACATGTTGCCTCAGTAAGGGCTCTTTCCACCATATTTACTACACTTTGGCCAGTGGACACTCCTTCTCTAGATCAGATGATTGCTGCCAACTACATACTAGTGCTGTGCCTCAAAAAGCTTCAACAACACAGATCAATCATGAATAACATTTCAGGGAATCATTCTCCCCTTCCTGATATCTCACCTGTCTTCATCTGAACAGAAGCAGGCTGGCTCTTTCCTCCATGTTGGAGCTCAGTGTAGACTCTAACAGTGTACTCAGTTCCTGGTTTCAGGCCTGTGATGACTGTGCTGCCTGACCCAGTAGAGATGGACTTTGGCTCAGTCCCTTCACTCTGGTAAGAGACCAGGAAGCTGTGTGTAGTCTGCTCCATCTCAGGAGACACCAGCCAGCTGAGGTTAGCAGATGATGCAGTGATGGAGCTCACAGTCAGACGCTCTGGGACTGGAATCTCTGGATGGATTAAAACGTTTGTTGTAAAATAACTTAACAAAATGTACGCTAATTTTCCTAAGTGTGTATGAAGACTTTTCGAAAGGTTTCTAAAAATTGTAGATGTTTGCTTGCAATTTCATATTTAATCACTATGCTGAAGTCATGTGAGGATTGACAGAGAAATTGTGTATCCAAATTTCCCTCTAGGGCAAGCTTGAAATATTGTGACGTAAGCATGTTTACATGTTGCCTCAGTATGGGCCTCTGTCCACCATATTTACTACACTTTGGCCTGTGGACACTCCTTCTCTAGATCAGAGTATTGCTGCCAACTGTACATACTAGTGCTGTTCCTCAAAAAGCTTCAATAACACAGATCAATCATAAATAACACTTCAGGGAATCATTCTCCCCTTCCTGACATCTCACCTGTCTTCATCTGAACAGAAGCAGCCTGGCTCTTTCCTCCATGTTGGAGCTCAGTGTAGACTTTAACAGTGTACTCAGTTCCTGGTTTCAGGCCTGTGATGTCTGTGCTGCCTGACCCAGTAGAGATGGACCTTGGCTCAGTCCCT
The DNA here is from genome assembly GCF_900700415.2 of Clupea harengus. Classification (NCBI taxonomy): domain Eukaryota; kingdom Metazoa; phylum Chordata; class Actinopteri; order Clupeiformes; family Clupeidae; genus Clupea; species Clupea harengus. The sequence goes on along the minus strand of NC_045153.1, from coordinate 1,247,489 downwards.
TCACTCTGGTAAGAGACCAGGAAGCTGTGTGGAGTATGCTCCATCTCAGGAGACACCAGCCATCTGAGGTTAGCAGATGATACGGTGATGGAGCTCACAGTCAGACGGTCTGGGACTGGAACCTCTGGATGGATTAAAATGTTTGTCATAAAATAACTTAATAAAATATACGCTAATTTTGCGAAGTGCTGTATAAAGACTTTGTTAAAGGTTTCTGAAAATTGTAGATCTTTGCTTGCAATATCATATTTAATAGCTATGCTGAGGTCATGTGACGATACACAGAGAAAGTGTGTATCCAAATTTCTTTCTAGGGCAAGAGTGAATTATTGTGACGTAATCATGTTTACATGTTGGCTCAGTATGGGCGTCTGTCCACCATATTTACTACACTTTGGCCAGTGGACACTCCTTCTCTACATCAGATGATTGCTGCCAACTACATACTAGTGCTGTGCCTCAAAAAGCTTCAACAACACAGTTCAATCATAAATAACACAGATCAATCATAAATAACATTTCAGGGAATCATTCTTCCCTCCTTGATATCTCACCTGTCTTCATCTGAACAGAAGCAGGCTGGCTCTTTCCTCCATGTCGTAGCTTAGTGTAGACTTTAACAGTGTACTCAGTTCCTGGTTTCAGGCCTGTGATGACTGTGCTGCATGACCCAGTAGAGATGGACTTTGGCTCAGGCCCTTCACTCTGGTAAGAGACCAGGAAGCTGTGTGGAGTCTGCTTCATCTCAGGAGACACCAGCCAGCTGAGGTTAGCAGATGATACGGTGATGGAGCTCACAGTCAGACGGTCTGGGACTGGAATCTCTGGATGGATTACATTTTTTTTCGTAAAATAACTTCATAAAATGTACGCTCATTTTGCGAAAGTGCAGTATGAAGACTTTGTTAAAGGTTTCTGAAAATTGTACATGTTTGCTTGCAATATCATATTTAATCGCTATGCTGAATTCATGTGACGATTGACAGAGAAAGTGTGTATCCAAATTTCTTTCTAGGGCAAGCTTGAATTATTGTGACGTAATCATGTTTACATGTTGCCTCAGTATGGGCCTCTGTCCACCATATTTACTACAATTTGGCCAGTGGACACTCTTTCTCAAGATCATAGTATTGCTGCCAACTACATACTAATGCTGTGCCTCAAAAAGCTTCAACAACACAGATCAATCATAAATAACATTTCAGGGAATCATTCTCCCCTTCCTGATATCTCACCTGTCTTCATCTGAACAGAAGCAGGCTGGCTCTTTCCTCCATGTTGGAGCTCAGTGTAGACTCTAACAGTGTACTTAGTTCCTGTTTTCAGGCCTGTGATGACTGTGCTGCATGACCGAGTAGAGATGGACTTTGGCTCAGTCCCTTCACTCTGGTAAGAGACCAGGAAGCTTTGTGGAGTCTGCTTCATCTCAGGAGACACCAGCCAGCTGAGGCTAGCAGATGATGCAGTGATGGAGCTCACAGTCAGGGAGTTAATCACCTGTGGGGGAGCGGGTCCTCTGAGGGGCGAGACAGAGGACAGAAGGGTTGTTGATAGCAGGAAGGAGGAATATATCCTCCCAGACATACTGGACAAAGGGGAGTCTGGTTCCTTCAAGCAATTCTAATTCTAATTCTCTTATTCTAGTGAATCTGCTCATGTGTGCAGTGAGGTGAGGGTTGACTTACTCTGTGACCTGCTCCTGTTCTTTGAAATTCCATGGCGTTCCCATTGAGGTGTTACTCCTCATGGACATCACACTGGGCACAGGAGAAGGTGGCCTTTCTTTTTGTGTCCTATGACCACAAGACACGAGACTTTAGGATTTTAACAATTATAACAGAAACAAAAGAATGAAACTAGTCTAGTGAATCTGCTCCTCTGTGCAGTGAGGTGACGGTTGACTTACTCTGTGACCTTTTCCTGTTCTTTGAAATTCCATGGCGTGTCAAGTGACCTGTCACTCCTCATGGAGATCACACTGGGCACAGGAGAAAGTGGCCCTCCTTTTTCCATTCTACAACCACAAGACACAAGAGGGTTTTTGAGACTCTGGATTCGGGGGGGGACAAAAGGTGAAAGGCGGGGGGGTTGTTGAAAGCAGGAAGGAGGTTATCTGGGGGGAAGGAGTTCACATGCTAATGAGTCAGGTCTCAGCTATTTGCTCTTACTGAGACAAAGACAGAGTACATATCCAGGGGTATGGGTTACAGAGTAAGATGATACAAAATAATGAAGGAAATGCAGGAAAAAAGCAATATTCAGTTCCATCAATACTTTTTTATTACTTCTCAGGTACTTCTGTTTTTGGAACGTTGAATACACATTTTCAAAATTCATACTATACTGACAGTCAAACATAGTTCATATTATGATTATAGTGTAATAGAACTAATTTAGAAACACTTTTCATGAGTTAAGAATGTATTAATCAAGTGCCTTGTATTAATAATTACCTTGTATGAATCATGTGCTTATGTAAGCAGGAATATGGCTTTTCTGTGTTTCTGTGTGTGTGTGTAACTTAGATTATTATGTGCTGACGCCACTTAGGGCGTCATGTACGTACATTTGCGAGCGCAGCATAATCAGCGCCTTCGCCAAACCAAATACAGCACATGCTGTGTTTCAGCATTTCACATAGTATTTATCAAACCAGCTCCTCGTCGCGTAATCAGCACCTTACTCCACCCTCTAGTGTAATTAGCGCGCCGCTAAAAGAGGGGAGAATGGGCCTGTGTGTTCCTGCCACCATGGATGATGAGTTAGAATTAGAATTAGAGCTTTTGGTTCACGAGGTTAAAGCCATCTCTACACCAACCCGGGCAAATACAAATACTAATACTCGCAATAGAAAAGATCTCCGTCCAAACTGCCGTTTTTATATCGTTTTGCTGTCCACACTAGCACGTTGAAATGACAATTGTTGTCATGGTTACGCCACTCCTGCCCCGCAAGCTACCCCCAGTGCCATGGCAGCCGAACGTCAGTGTATCTGAAATCCTCCGTTTCCCCTGTCCACACTACAACGCGAACCCGGAGTTTTTAAATGTATACATCCAAAAGAAAAAGTGACATTCAACCGACCAGGATGGCCATCTCAGGCCCCCCACAATCCGAACCATTAACCATCTTAGAAGAAGTCTGTCACGACTTGGGACCTCCGTGTCACAAGTTGGGACCTCCGGGCCTCTAGAGGCCGCCAACTAGAGGCTTGTGGCGTGGTTATGTTTGTACATGTGCTTGTGTTGACTTCCTGTGTCGGTTTTCCTTTCATTGTTGCCACCTGTCTGTTTGTTAGTTGCTTTTTTGTTCTTCTCGGTGACTTACTCGTTTGTGCTCTGGTCAGTACTGGGTTCTAGCTTTCATGTTTCGTGTTTCAAGTGTTGAGTCTCTCAGGGCTCTCTAGTCTCTCAAGGCTCTTAGGTTAATCACGTTAGTTCCAGTTTCAGATCAGAATCAGAATCAGGTTTTATTGGCCAAGTAAGTTTGCACAAACAATGAATTTGACTTGGTAAAGTGACTCTCAGTGTGCTTACACAAAATATACATTACAACACAAAACAAACAGTGCAGCAGTGCAACAGTCTAAGAAGTTTAAGGAAGTATATACAAGGCGGAATGGCTATATACAGTAGCTGTGAAACAGTAGTGCAAAGAAGAAGTGGAGAGTGCGAGAAGTGCAGGGATAAATATATAAATATAAATATATATGCTACAGTGGGTTAGCTGTTCAGTAGTGAGACGGCGAGGGGGAAGAAACTGTTTTTGTGTCTGGAGGTTTTGGCGAACAGTGATCTGTAGTGTCTACCAGAGGGGAGGAGTTTGAATAGTTTGTGTCTGGGGTGTGAGGGGTCTGCAGTGTACAGGTCTTGGATGGTGGGCAGGTTGGCACCGATGATCTTTTCTGCAGACCTGACTGTCCGTTGGAGTCTGTTCTTATCCAGTTTGGTGGCCGATCTAAACCAGACAGTGATTGAAGTGCACAGAACAGACTCTATAACTGCGGTGTACAACATGATCAGCAGCTCCTGAGGCAGGTTGTACTTCCTAAGCTGGCGCAGGAAGTACATCCTCTGCTGGGCCTTCTTGATGATTGTGTTGATGTTGGGTTCCCACTTCAGGTTCCGGGAGATTGTGGATCCAGAAACCTGAAGGATTCCACAGCCAACACAGTATTGTTGAGTATGGTGAGGGGGGGCAGTGCTGGGGGGCTCCTCCTGAAGTCCACTGTCATCTCCACGGTTTTAAGCGTGTTCAGCTCTAGGTTGTTGCGACCGCACCACAGGACCAGCTGTTCAACTTCCCGCCTATATGCAGACTCATCATCATCACGGATGAGGCCGATGACTGATGTGTCGTCTGCAGATTTTAGGAGTTTAACAGATGGGTCTCCTGAGGTGCAGTCGTTTGTGTAGAGGGAGAAGAGCAGTGGGGAGAACACACATCCCTGAGGTGCACCAGTGCTGACTGACCGGGTACTGGATGTTGTTTCATCCAGCTTCACCTGCTGCTTCCTGTCTATCAGGAAGTTTGTGATACACTGACAGGTGGAGCAGGCACAGTGATCTGGGTGAGTTTGGTGAGGAGGACTTCTGGAATGATGGTGTTGAACGCCGAGCTGAAGTCCACGAACAGCATCCTTGCATAGGTCCCTGGGGAGTCGAGGTGTTGCAGGATGTAGTGCAGCCCCATGTTGACTGCATCATCCACTGACCTGTTTGCCTGGTAGGCAAACTGCAGAGGGTCCAGCAAGGGGCCTGTGACGCCCTTCAGATGGGTCAATACCAGTCTCTCAAAGGATTTCATGACCACAGACGTCAGGGCGACGGGCCTGTAGTCATTCAGTCCAGTGATGGAGGATTTCTTGGGAACCGGGATGATGTTGGAGCGTTTGAAGCAGGAGGGGACTTCACACAGCTCCAGAGATCTGTTGAAGATCCATGTGAAGATGGGGGCCAGCTGATCAGTGCAGGCTTTCAGACAGGAGGGTGACACACCGTCTGGGCCTGATGCCTTCCTTGTCTTCTGTTTCACAGTCTAGTCATAGTCTTTGTAAGTATTTTCATTGAAGACACGCAGTTACCAGGAGCACAAGGTTTTATCCCTGAGAGAAGCCTGACAGAACGACCTGACAATAGCTACCCGAGGCGGCTTGAGAACCGCGAAGCGAAACGTACCAAAAACTAGCTTGGGCTAGAGGCACCGAAGTGCTTGTGAACACGCTTGTCCTCCTGGGAAAGGACTTAGCCAGAAAGTGCTTGAGAGCACTACTTGTGCTCCTGGTAACTGTGTGTCTTCCATGAAAAGACTTACAAAGACTATGACTAGACTGTGAAACTGGAACTAACGTGATTAACCTAAGAGCCTTGAGAGACTAGAGAGCCCTGAGAGACTCAACACTTGAAACACGAAACATGAAAGCTAGAACCCAGTACTGACCAGAGCACAAACGAGTAAGTCACAGAGAAGAACAAAAAAGCAACCAGGTATAAATACAACACTTAACTAACAGACAGGTGGCAACAATGAAAGGAAAACAGACACAGGAAGTCAACACAAAAACATGTACAAACACATAGATATATATAAAGGCTAGATGTCTCGTCCAACGGAGTCGAACGTCCGCACATGGTGGCCATCTTGCTCCAGTCAGCCCGCTCACCCATAACATTGTGTTGGTAGTGGTATGTACTTTTTAAATAACCATAACTTGCTCAATTTTCAACGGATTTTTAAACGGTTTGGTTTCTTACAAACGTTTTTGACGTGGTTATAATTATGGATGCTTAGGATATTTTTTAGAAAATAACATAATTATTCATATCTATGCAATGTCATAACTACATCTTTGACATTTATAACAAACTAAACCGTTTAAAAATCCATTACAATGACTTATAGCTACTTTATAAGTCATTATTAAGGCCTTATAGGGCCTTATAACGCTTGGCTTCATAGAAAGTGTTACCGAAATTTCTTCCTAATTTGTTCAGAACTGCGTTCGAAAATGAGGCTTGTTATCATAGTTATTATCATTGTTATCTTCGCTGTTATTTCCTCGTGTTTCCAGCGATCGCCTTTTTTACATGTTTATTGATTTCTACCTTTTTGCCTCTGCCAATGTGGATTGTTTGCCTTCATTGGACTACCCGTGTACCGAACCCCTTTTCAGTAAAAGTATATTCTTTCTCTCTACCCCTGAGTTTGAGTCATGCATGTGAGTTCTGCACATCTTCACCACTTCCTCTGTTTCACCTCTCCTAACTGTTTCTCAAGCACGCTCCATCATCTCATGTCGTCAGGGACCTAAATGTATACACAAAGGGGAGTCTGGTCTCTTCATGACATACCTGTGAGAACGAGGCACGTCATAACATTCATAACATTACAAAGAGGATCAAAACAAAATAATCTGTATAATAAAATAATAAAAATTTCTAGCAGAAATAAAAGAATAAAACTAGTGTAGTTAATATGCTCCTCTGTGCAGTGTGCTGAGGTTTGACTTTGACCTGTTCTTTGAAATTCCATGGCGTGTCAAGTGATCTGTCACTCCTCATGGACATCACACTTGACACAGGAGAAGGTGGGCTTTCGTTTTGCATCCTACGACCACAAGACAGGAGAGGATTTTTGAGACTCTGGATTTTGATGATTTTGGGGGGATAGGTAGTGTGCTCTAACTTTAGAAACCAGACCACTAAAAATGAAATCATACGCATAGAAGTTCAAGATGCAATAACCCCGATTAAAAAAAGTGTGCACTGGATATATTAATTTGGGATGAACTTGAGATGCATAATTTCTAACATATTTGCATCGGTAAAAACCTATTTATTTTACATATAACTATTGGTAGAGGCCCTAAGCCCTCCAAATATGAAGAACAATGTGTGACTAATAATTGTATATTAAGATTGATTCCTCCTCTCTTAACTATTTCTCAAGCACACTCCTTAATCTCTGCTGCTGTCAAATTACAAATAACATTGTCAGGGACCTACATTTATATCACATGGTGAAAATCGAGCTCCTTGATTGACCAGAGAGTTTGTTCACGTTTCAAAGTGTTCACCAAATCAAAATGCTATGACAAAGGTATCCATAGCCTAACATTTTCAGCACTCATACTCTCTCACCGTTCTTTTCTATGTCTCAGCCACACATTACACGTTTATTGGTCATTATGGCTTATTTTGGTAGCATAGCCATCGTACATTTGGAGCAGAATCCTCCTAAAGCAATTTCTGTTAAAATGATGACACCTTAAATATTGTTTAATAATGTTATTTTAAAGTTAATTTACTATAGAGTTAGAATATCTAATACAACATTTAATTCATTGTGACACTGGACCAGGGCCGGTTTTTCCTACAGGCGACATAGGCGGTCGCCTAGGGCGCCCCTCAGACGGCGCCCAGCAAAAAAATTAATAATAATCTATATATATACATATATATATATATATAATTTTTTTTTTTTGCTCGGCAGAGTTTTTTGCACCCCCTTCTATATCTCCAACTAATATTTTGACATAAAAAAAAAAAATCTAACATGGGGTAAAATTAGCCAAAAATGGTCTTGGTGTTGTCAGAACATGCTAGCACATTGAGGTGTATGGCTAGAGTGTGTGTGTCCAATCAACTTCGACGAAATAAATATAAAGAGGCCAAAGCCATCCATTTGCACAATATATTTCTAATTTAAGAAGAAAAGAAAGGAAAAAGAAGAGACACGTGCCAAGGAGAAAGCTAAATCCTTAAATCCTGTTCTTAGCCAAGAATGAATCCCAGATAAAACCTTCATAAATGCCAGAATTCCCCCGGGCACTTTAGTGGAGTTACAAAGAAAACATGTACCTTATCATTGAAAGCCTTCCTACTCCCTGTCAGATAGTTCTTTAAGGATTTTACAGAGGCGGGTTTATCAAAAATGATATGACCGTTTATTACACAATATACAAAAAAGACATGATTAAAATATTGAGGGCCAGCCAGTCATAAATTACACCAGGGGCGCACAGATAAAGCCAATAGCTAGTGCAACAACACTACATATCTTACTCATTGCATAGCACACCCATTAAGGAAGACAAACACGGCAACTTGTCAACAAGTGAGGAATACTGGTGAAAAAGTGTTGTATTGTCAACTTTAGCGAATGGATTGTATGTAATCTTGCTAGTTAGCTAACGCTAGCAAGCCAGTGACATGTGACGTTCCTTGTTATTGCCATTCAGTCGAAACATCAATGATTTTCCGTTTCAAAAAAAAATATTTTGGGCTTCCGGTTTGGAACATGTAGGAGCAAGACGTGCGAACGAGAGTCTCCTGATAATCTGATCACATTTACCTTAAAACTCCTCCTTTAATTCAATTTTGCGTCAAGTTAACAGTTTTTATAACATATATTTTTCATTTGTCATCTTTTTTTTTTCTTTTGCTACCGGAACATGCCGTCTACTCAGAAGAACAAAGACTCAGAAACTAAAAGGTCTACGCTAAGTAGCAAGGTAGCTAGCATGGCGACTGCTGCTAGCACTGATGACCTTGCCATGATGTTGGCTAAAGTAATGGTAAAGCAACGCGAATATTTCAAAGAGGACATGGCCGAATTGATTGAATCGTCTCTGGCGCCTATCCAGGCATCTATAGCGACTTTTCATGAAACTATGGACACACTGGGAAAACGAGTAACTTCGGTGGAGATAACCACAGGCGACAACTTTGAAGCCCTGGCTAAAGCTGACAAAGCCATCACTGACCTACAAGCTATGAATGCTACGTTGGTTGACCGCATGGAGGATATGGAGGACCGATCAAGAAGGGCGAATCTTCGCATTATAAATGTGCCAGAGGCTAGCGATACCAAAGACATGGTGACACACGTCTCCACACTTCTGAAGGACGTCATGGGGAGCCAATTTAATACATTGCCTGAACTGGACCGTGCGCATAGGATTCTGATACCGAAGCCTAAAAATGGCCAGCCACCTAGACCCATCATTGTCGCCTTCCACAGGTATCAAGACCGCGAGCGAGCTCTGCGTTGGGCAAGGCAAAACAACGTAGTGTACCAGGGAAATACACTGAGATTTTACCCTGACCTTAGTGCTGGGCTCTCCAGGAAACGCGCTGCCTTCAAGAACGTCAAAGGGGCTCTCTATCAGAAGGGAATCCAATTCAGGCTTCTTTACCCTGCGCGCCTACGAGTGACCTATGAAGAGGAAACTTTGATGTTCGAGACGCCAGCCGATGCCGAAGCCTTCTACTCCCAACGAGTGCAGGGGAGCTAGGACCAGCACAACATCCATCTAGCCACACCTGGTAAACTGTTGCCTAATGCCTAATAACTGTGAGACTGTTCATACGGACTGGATTTATGGTTTCAGTAAGGCATGTTCCAGTGGACTGTGGTATGTTAAGTTTTCATGATCACAAAAAATTGTAAATTTAGCCGTTTGGAAACGTAGGAGTTTTTTTTTTTTTTTTTTTTTTCAACATTCAGGAGCTCTGACGAGCAAACAATAGAGAGTGAAAGTGTGTTGTCGGAAGCATCTAGATAAGGGGGGATTCCTGCATGCTGCTAGTTTAGCAGAGATAGGAGGGTTTGGGTATGTTGGGGATAACTGGGTAGACTGGACAGGGGTTCTTTTTGAATGTGAATTTTGTGGACTTTATCTTATTTCACCGCAGACTTTTATTTTGTTTAAGAGAGGCATGACGCACATTTTTTGTTTAGAACCGGACATGAATACTGCTTGTAATTCTGTACAGTGTAGCTATGGCTGATAGTTCGAAGGCTACTAGTGGGGGGTCGGCTGTCAAATTCATATCGTGGAATGTTAAAGGGCTTAATGGCCCCGTTAAAAGAGGTAGAATATTTTCTCATCTTAGGAATCTGAAAACGGATATTGCATTTCTCCAGGAGACACACTTGCGTAACTTAGATCAACTACGTTTAAAAAAGCAGTGGGTGGGACAAATATTTCATTCTAGCTTTAATACCAGAGCAAGAGGTACAGCAATTATAATACATAAAAGAATTCAGTTTATTCCATCTAACTGTATATCTGATCCACAGGGCCGTTATGTCATTTCTGGGCAACTTTTTCATGTACCAGTTTTATTGGTGAATCTGTATGCTCCTAATTGGGATGATGCAGGATTTGTTCAGAGGCTTGTATGTCAGTTACCGGACCTTAATGATCATATGTTGATTCTAGGGAGAGATTTTAATTGTGTTATGGATCCAAGCCTGGACAGGTCAAACCCTAAAGTACATACACTCTCTAAAATGGCAAGTCAATTTTCAGAATTTTTTGGCCATGCGGCATGTGTGGACCCTTGGCGCTATTTGAATCCGGGTGGTAAAGCATTTTCTTTTTTTTCCCATGTGCACCATTCATATTCTAGAATTGATTACTTTTTTATTGATAAAAAAATGTTGAGCTCCTTAGAAAAGGTAGAATATTTGGCAATTGTAGAATCAGACCATGCTCCCATATTAATGGATCTTTTTTTCCATCTCAACCACACTGGTCGCCCTCAGTGGCGATTTAACAACGCACTGCTGTCAGATACAATGTTTTGCAATCTCACCTCTATAGCTATCAACACTTTTCTAGAAACAAACACATCACCTTCTGTATCACCATCATTACTTTGGGAAACTCTTAAAGCTTATCTCAGGGGAGAAATAATAGCTTACTCCTCTCATCGCAACAGAGAAAGGAAGAGACAAAAGCAAAAGTTAATTAAAGATATATCTGAGGTGGACTGTAGGTATTCCACGTCTCCTAATCCATATCTTTATAAAGAGAGAATTGAACTACAAACCCAGTACAATTTAATCTCTACCTCTGAAACAGAACGACTCATTATGAGGTCACTGGGGTCACACTATGATTACGGGGAAAAAGCAGGGCGACTTCTAGCACATCAACTTAAATTTAAATCAGCATCACAGATTATATCACAAATAGAAGAGACAACTGGGGAAATCACAACAGACCCTCTAAAAATAAATGATGCCTTTAAAAAATATTATTTTGATTTATACAGTTCAGAGTCACTTAAGGATACATCACTATTTCAAAACTTTTTAAAAAACTTAGAAGTCCCTACCCTGTCTTCTGACCAAAGACAACATCTAAACGAGCCACTGGAGCTTGGAAAGGTTAAGTATGCCATCTCTGCCATGCAGAGCGGGAAGGCTTGTGGGCCGGATGGCTTTTCCATAGACTTTTATAAAAAGTTCTCTGATCAATTAGCTCCTCTGCTATTGGATATGTTTAACTACTTCACAGGGAAGATTGCCAGACTCCCTTAATGAAGCATCCATAATACTTTTGCTGAAGCCGGGTAGGGATGCATCCAAATGTGGCTCATACCGACCAGTGTCACTTTTAAACACTGATATTAAAATACTCTCAAAATTATTGGCTACAAGATTGGAGACACCCTTACCAGGTTTAATATCAACCGACCAAACAGGTTTTGTTAAGGGACGGCATTTATTTTCTAATATAAGGCGCCTTATGAATGTGTTGTATGGTCCCTCATCTAATGCTTCCCCAGAAGTTGTGGTTTCATTGGATGCAGAGAAAGCTTTTGATCGGGTGGAGTGGGATTTTCTCTTTTTTGTTTTGAAGAAATTTGGCTTTGGTGAAGCTCTTATCCGGTGGATCCAACTTCTGTATTTTTCCCCTCAAGCTGCAGTAATCACTAATCAAATGCGCTCCCAAAGTTTTCCTCTGTCTAGAGGTACCAGACAGGGTTGCCCATTGAGTCCCCTATTATTCACTCTAGCAATAGAGCCACTCTCCCTTTTCTTGAAGTCAACACCCTCAATGCAGGGTATTAGAAGGTGGGGATCAGAAGTTAAGCTATCCTTGTATGCAGATGATATGTTGCTTTACATATCAGATCCACTGCAGTGTATCAATAAAATCATTTCAGTACTTCATTCTTTTGGAAAGGTTTCAGGATACAGACTCAACTTATCAAAAAGTGAATGTTTATCAGTAAATAAATTAGCAATGCAAATCCCAGACTAGGCCCTGCCATTTCATATCTCAAGATCAGGTTTTAAATATTTGGGCATTAACATAACTTTTTCATTTAAAAACCTCTTTGATGGAAACTTTGCCCCACTCATTGCTAAGCTTGAATCGGATTTGCGGAGATGGGATATTTTACATCTGACCTTGGCAGGCAGAGTAAATTGTGTTAAAATGAATATTTTGCCAAGATTTCTATTTTTATTTCAATGTGTTCCTATTTATTTAACAAAATAATTTTTCTGCCAAATTGACAAACTGATTTCAGGATTCATATGGAACGGTAAGAACCCCAGAATTTGTAAAGAGTTCCTCCAACGTCCAAGAGCAGGAGGGGGATTGGCACTGCCAAACTTTAGAGGTTACTATTGGGCAGCAAATGTCCACAAAATAACACACTGGATGCAATCCCCAGGTACGGACTGGTGTGAGCTGGAGGGCAGGTCATGCATGTCATCCTCCCTACAAGCTCTGGCTTCATCTAATCTTCCCATTAAGATCTCACAATTTACATCCAATCCAGTGGTCATTTCCACTTTCAAAATATGGTCTCAATTGAGGAGGCACACTAATTTAAAGGACACTCTCTTGATTCAGACCCCACTGTGTAACAATCACAACTTTATACCAGCCAAACTAGATAAAACCTTTGTTGTGTGGCAGAGAAAAGGGATTACAAAGTTCAGTGACCTTTATGTGGATAGAATCTTTTCCAGTTTCAATGATTTGCGTTCTAAATATGACCTCCATCACACTGACCTGTTTCGCTACTTTCAGGCCCGTCAGTTTGCTAAGTGCCATAGTCCACAGTTTCCTAACCTTCCTGAAAGGTCCCTTGCAGATTCACTTTTGGCAATTCCTTTTTGGTTGAAGGGTTTTACAGCGCATTCTTACTCACTGATTTTGTCAATGGATAGTGTCAAAATGGACAAGATCAAAACTAGTTGGGAGAAGGAACTTGAGACTGTAATCCCTGAGGACATTTGGACTGAAGCTCAGAACAGAGTGAACAAAAGCACCTCCTGTGCAAGACTAGGTCTAATCCAATTTAAGGTTTTACATCGCCTTCACTGGAGCAAGGCTAAGATATCTTCCTTCTATCCAGATGTGGATGGCAATTGTGTTAGATGCCATGTTGGGGTTGCAGATTTGACACATATGTTCTGGTCATGTCAAAAGCTAGCAGGATACTGGTCTATTATTTTTGATGTGTTGTCTGAAATTCTCGGAACAACTGTACCACCTTGTGCGTTGATTGCTATATTTGGTGTACCAAATGAGGAAACAAGCATTACCAAAGATCAGCTCAACATCATAGCATTTGTATCTTTGCTGGCACGAAGGCAGATCTTACTCCATTGGAAATCAGACATCCCACCCAGTGCAGCGCAATGGCTGAAAGATGTAATGTTATTTTTACATTTGGAGAAGATTAAATTTGCAATTAGAGGCTCTGACAAATTCCAGGCAGTCTGGGGACCTCTATTGTCATGCTTTAGTGGTCTTCAGGGACTCCCCAACACACTGAGTGATTAAGTCCAGAAGTCTACGTGGTCCGTAGGCTTGGGTCCACACTATACTGTTCAGCCCACTTAGCTTGGTTATAGTGTTTTGCCGGGTGCAACATGTTTGAGCTCTTAAGTCATGCAGTTTCTAATAGAAAGTCTGTCTATTTATTTGTGTTTTAACTTTAAACAGGTGTATCACCTAAACTGTCCATGTGGTTGTTTTCTGTTATGGTGATTTCTCTATGTCCAGCAAGGGTGGGGGGGGGGGGGGTTCTTCTATGTAAAAAAAATAAGAAAACTCATGTATATGTGGATAAATACCTGTCTGAAATTTATACCTTTCAATAAAAACATTTATTAAAAAAAAAAAAAATTATAATTTTCCATTTCACATTTTGGTGAATTCCGTTTTGGCTAATTTTGTTCACCCTGAGGTAGATTGATGGCTTAAAATGAGTGAATAATATGTACCACAAGTGACCCAGACCTTCTAAGATTGTTGTTTGCCAGCCATCAACAGAACAGAAGACCAAAAAAAACATTATTTGCAGGCGATTGGGAAGATGAGTGAATGTGAACAGGGGGGCGTGGCCGGAGCGGACGTGCAGCAAAGACGTGACATTTTCTCAGTGATTTTGTTCTTTAATTGATTCCTCGTTGCGATCGTTGTTGTGTGTATTTGAAAGATATGCAGCCTTACAGAGCAAAAGGGGGGGGGGGCAACAGGAGTGAAGTCTAGAGCGCCAAATGTGCCGGCCCTGCACTGGACTATTTGGTTGTGACATGCCTGAGATGCTTACTGAGTTACAGTACTAGAGAAACAAATATCTGAAGTAAAAATGGCACTTTATAGTTCATTTATGATATGCTGTCTGCTTAAGAGGAACCAAATACATTAAATCAAATCAAACTATCTGTTCTGTACCATATTGAATTGTAGAGCATCATATTATTTTGCATTGAATCATATCGTGTTAAATAGCATTGTGTTGAATCAGGTCGTTTTGATTCACACTGCAAAGCAATAGGGGTGAATGGTATCACATTAGTAGTTGCTTCATGTGTATCTTTGATGTACCGGATCATTGACAATGCGCTGAGATGTGTATCACCTCAGAGATGGAGATGCAAGACACACACACACACACACTCCCAACGGCCTCAGAGATGGAGATGCAACACACACACACACACACACACACACACACCTCAGCCTCAGTGTTGGAGATGCACATCCCTTGTCTGAACAATATGACACCAGGTAAACAGGGTAGGCAGATTGGAATACATTCATTTAGCTACCTAGAAAATGAGTAATTAAGTAACTACAGTATATTCTACAGTGGTACATACTGTAACTATAATGTAATTACAAATATTAGAAATGTAATGTGCTACCCTACTTCATTACTGTACATGTAATGAGTTAACTGTAATCAAATGACTTGGTAATGCATTAGTCCCATCACTGGTTATTAATATGTGTACCTGGGTCCTTCCCCTATGAAGTTAGGTCTGCTGCCTATGGATTTATCACTCCCCATAGACACACTGGAGAAACCAGAGTCTGATCCGCTGAATCTGGATGCAAGGCTCCTCACAGACATAAGGGACAAAGGGGAGTCTGGTCTCTCCATGACATTCCTGTGAGAACGAGGCACGTCATTACATTCATAACATTACAAAGAGGTTCAAAACAGCTAATGATCTCTATAATAAAATAATAAAAGAGCAAATACAAAATATGAAACTATTCAAACAGATATAAAATAAGTCAGTGAATAAAACTAGTCTAGTGAATCTGCTCCTCTGTGCAGTGAGGTGAGGGTTAACTTACTCTGTGACCTGTTCCTCCTGTTCTTTAAAATTCTGTGGCGTGTCCTTTAACCCTTCATTCCTCATGGACACAGGAGTTGGCTTTTGTTTTTGCATTCTACGACCAAAAGAAACCGAAATGTGAAGAACAATGTGTGACCAATAATTTTATATTTAGATTAATTCCCCCTCTCTTAACTTTTTCTCAAGCACACTCCCTCATCTCCACTGCTGTCAAATTACACATAACATCTTCAGGGAAACAAATTTACCTCACATGGTGGAAATCGAGCTCCTTGATTGGCTGGAGAGTTTGTTCACGTTTCAAAGTGATGAAATAAAAGTGGTCACTACATTCTGTACCTCTGTGTTTTTTTTCTTTGGATATTGGAGACTAATCGATCTTGCTATTGTTAAATTCCTTTGTTTGTGATTGAACCTGCCTGAGTAACATTAAAGAAACTTCTCTTGCTGTAAATCTGTTTCTGGAGTCTGTGTTCGTGACAGTTTCTGTTAAAATATTGATACCTTTTAATTAGAGCTGTCAGCGTTAACGCGTTAATCTATGCGATTAATGCAGCCGCGATTAACGCGATACAATATTTTAACGCAGTTAACGCAACTTTAAAAAAAAAAAAAAAAAATTATAATTTTAGTAACTTTAGTTTAGTTAGAGCTGTGTAGGCTACGGTTAACTCGCCTTGCTCCTTTATTGATGTCAGGTGAAAACTTATGAGTGAAACAATAATACACAAGCAACGGAAAATACTTAGAAGGTATCTTAACGAAACACAGCAAGTTACTATTAGATTCATTACACCAAGAATCAGAGCAACAACAGATTACAACACAGCTGGCTAATAAGTACTAACGACTAACCAACTGAGTTATGAATGAATGGTGCGCTAACGGTCACATATTAGAACGTAACGTATCTAAATGAATAATAATTACATTTTACGTTACAACGAACTAACACAGTTCATAGAGTTTAAACATAGGTCACTTAAACATATTTATCACAGTGTGAGACAGCTAAATAACTTAGTCATTGTTTTTGAGCGTGCGAGGGAAAGCACAATTTAATAGAGGCTTACTAAACATGTGCGTTACTAACTGTCACAGTTGTCAAAGTAAAAGTCCGTCAACAGAAAGAAATACAATACTGTGTGCGTGCAAGGATGGATTACCGAACGGGTTGAACGGGCCCAGGCCCAAGGGCCCCTGAGCTCAGGGGGGCCCTAAACCAGAGCCTCTGCGTGAAGTCGCTGTTATTAACTTTGCTTGCTGTCAACTGTTTTTAGACTTTGTATTTGTTAATATCAGAAGTGGCTTAAATGTATCTCTTATTTGTGGTTGGAAGTGGTGTATTTTGTTACACGTCCTGACCAATGGTTTCATAATCCATCCATGTGTGTGTGTCCATAGCAACAATACACTAGAACATTAAATCACTCCAAGCAATATACATTTGCTGACCTAAATAAGATGCTATTTGTTATTACTTGAGGTTATTTCAATAATTGACAATTTTAAGCTTGGCCTACCATTTTATGGGAGCGATGAGGGAAAAAGCCCCCCTTGTTCAAACTGGGGAATGACAGAAAAAGTTTGAGAACCACTGCGGTAGTTGAGGATGGAGAGAGCTGAGGGATTGTTCAGCGGAAAGTCTCTGTTTAAGAGCCAAAATGACGGAACAATCGACAAAACTGAAGTTGTATGTAGCAAATACACGCTGTATGAAGTGATTACTCGTTAATTCATAAGATTTAGTCTTAAGAAGAAAAAACTACTTTTAATCGCGAACGTTGGGGTGGCCCATTCAAATCAGCAGAACTTTTTGGAACATTCTGAAGAGCCGTATAATACATTTAAGCAGCTTGCACACTGCCCCGACAAACGCCAACATTCTCCAACTAACGCCAACAAACACCAACAGTCGGGTCAGTGTGCGCCGGCAGTTGGTGTTAGTTGGAGAACGTCGTCGTTTGTTGGGGCAGTGTGCAAGCTGCTTTAGGATAACAGCCTTCTTCCTGTGGCGGGAATCAGTTTATGTCGTAGCTGTGACAACGCGATTACAGGTGGCAAAATGGCATCATGGAGGAAGTTAAAAAGAAACGGTCATCTGGAGAGTTTAAAACTATACTAAACGAAGGGAAATCTACTGTATATATTTCTGCTTAGTAGTCGAAGCAGATTCTAATGAGGCTGTTGGATATGTCCAATGTAAGAAGTGTGAAGTTTTAATGAAATATGATTGATGCCATCCTTTTTCTCCACAACAACATGGATTAAACCTCCATGGTTGGACTATGTAGATAGTTTTATAACGAACGTTGCTGTGCACTTAAAGTTTTCAAGATCTTTAATGGTAAGACTTGTTTGTTGTGCCTCCCCTGGCTTGGCATATAACGTGAGTTTTATTTAGGGCTAGCAGATGCCTGGCGGTTGTAATGTGTAGACTATTTCATTCCGTTCTTGCAATGTGAAACATTTAATTTCAATATGCTTATTGGCCCTCTTGTGCGTTTAACACTGCTTGTTTTTGTGAGCGAGTGCATTTATCTCTTGATGCTCGAGTTTAATAAAGGCAGGCAGGCTATTCATAAAAAACGTACGTAAATGTGTCATTAGTATGAACAGTTGAGACATTGACTCCGTTGGGCTCGGGTCGGGTTGGACCAAATATTTGAATGGCTGTCGGGCTCGGGTCGGGCTTGGGCACTACTCGGACACGGGCCAGGCTCGGACAGAAAAAATCGTCCCGATCCACACTCTAACACACACACACACACACGCAAGCACGCACACATGTATCAGCCTCAGTGCTGGATATGCATATCCCTGGTCTGAACAATATGACACCAGATAAACAGGGTAGGCAGATTGGAACTCATTAATTTAGCTACATGGAAAATTAGTATTTAAGTAACTACAGTATTTTCTACAGTGGTACGTAACTCTAATGTAATTGCAAATAAATAAAATATGTTAATGTAATGAGTTTACTGTAATCAAATGACTTGGTAGTGCATTAGTCCCATCACTGTTTATTAATATGTGTACCTGGATCCTTCCCCTGTGACGTCTGGACTGCTGAATCTGGATACAATGCTCATCACAGACACTCTGGACAAAGGGGAGTCTGGTCTTTCCATGGCTTTCCTGTGAGAACGAGGCACGTCATAACATTACAAAGAGGTTTCAAACTGCAAATAATCTATGTAATAAAATAATAAAAGAACAAATACAAAAATCAAAAACAAACAAACAACAGATATAAAAGAATGAAACGATTCTAGTGAATCTGCTCCTCTGTGCAGTGAGGTGAGGGTTGACTTACTCTGTGACCTTCTCCTGTTCTTTAGAATTCCAAGGCGTGCCCTTTGACCTGTCACTCCTCATGGACATCACACTGGACACAGGAGGAGGTGGCCTTTCTTTTTGCATTCTACAACCACAAGACACTTAACTCATGAGTAGTTTTTGTGTTTGGTTCCGTGTTTTCCCCTGTTAACCGTATACTGGCTCGTTTGAATAAACGTCCACCTCCCAACAATCTCTGTGTCGTCCGACGTTCCGTCACAACGAGAGGATTTTTTGAGGATCTGCATTTGGATCATTTTTGGGGGGGATGGATAGTGTGCTCTAACTTTAGAAACCAGACTGAGCTAAAAATACTCTCACCCTTAATGAATGTGATAGAACTTTGGAACTTAAAGCAGCAGTAAGGGGTTTTGGTCAAACACTAGGGAGATAACTACCCAAAGGCCAAAGGGAAAAACCTTGCAAACACCAACAACAGCCCAGCTGGCACTAATTGAATGCCAAATTATTTTCTGTTTTAACTGCAATATTATCAATAGCAAATGTCTGCTCTGCTATGAACACAAATCAAAATGAAATCAAATACTTTCTTGTTTGCAATCCTGCTCTGTCTAACCTAAGCCTCTGTGTTGGTCACTGCTTCTAATTTCTGACACAGAAACTCTCCCCTAACTCAGCATTGTCTTGGGCACCTTTGAGAGCTGACTGATGCCTCATATGGGTCTAATCCCAAATGTAGGAGTTCTGTGGAGATTGTGTTGGGCAGAGTTCACTGCTATTTGCCAATGCTGTGAAATGTGGCCTACATCGTGATTTTAAACTTCAGACAGACACACATCATCTCTGCCATTTTTTTTACTTTAAACACGATCAGTTCAATGATTACAAATGGGTGCATGTGTGTCATTTAACTCCTCCTCATTTCCTTACTGTTCCTCTAGGACCTGGGACCTTCAAAGTGTTTCATATTCTCTTCTCTAAGAATCCATGACAGCAGAACTCAATTCACTCACTTTCAGTGATTTACAGTGTTTTCCCAGTTGGGTCACTTTATCTAATATTTAAATATTTGTACTTCATAACTATTAGTGCTTTATCTAATATGTAAATATTTGCACTTAATAATATTAACGCTGTTACATCCTTTACTGTAATTCCAGACCGCAGCGCATCTTCCTGTCTGAAAAAACACTTGCCTTGCTTCAGTACAAATGGAAGATTGATGACAATACAGTTCATGCAATGCAGTTTTTTTAACAAATGCTACTCATGCAGAACATACGGCCATGACTAAAATCTCTGAAAACCTGGAGAACCTGTTTTTACATTTGTGATGTCACAAAATCATTCGTCCCAGAAACAGATAAACACAGCCACTTCCTCTACCACCACTGTGACCCAATAACCTGCATGAAAATCATATACTACCACAAAAATACACATTGGCGTCTGTATAGAAATACTCTAGTTAAAGTAAGTAGAGCATGAGGCTAAAGGCACCTTTTGTGAGCAGAGGATAATGCATCCTGTACATTAACATATACATACTTAAACCATTATCATTCTATTACAAACAGTGACATGAAGTCATCTTAAAACTGTCCCTGATGTCCCAGTCTGGCAGCAGAGCTCACAACAGAAGTCTAGGGATTTTAGAAGTTTCCCAAAGTAAAGTCTCTAATCTAAATGTGTGTATTAGACGTGTTAGACAGTTTATAAGAAGCTAAGTGGATAAATGAAACAGGACAGCAGCTTACCTCCAGGGCCCTGGGTCAACACAAGCGATGTGTCCAACTGACAAACTGCCTAAGCGTCAAGCTCAGCCGACTCCCAGGAAGTTCAAAACTGGAAACCCCAGTAACAAACTAAACAACAACAAAAAAAGTGTAGTTTCTTATTAGGCTATTCCAAACTACCTTTGCTTATTGTCCCTGCTAATAACTACACCATTTCATAACTGTTACCTATTCTGGTTGTCCCACAAAAACACTTAAAATCTGCGGAGTATGAATGTACTTCTTTCACCACAGATCACAGGTTTTTCCTGTTGTTGTACGAACCACTGAGGGGCGAGGCGATATAAATAATACAATATGAATGTAACAAAACATCAAGTTGCAATAGTAAAAAAGTATACTGAATAAGTGTGTTTTAGACTGAGCCACTTGCCAAACAGGTTCAGTGTAATAAGAGAATGTTGGGCGGACTTCCTGAACTGGCAACTGAAAGGTTACACAAATCTCATGAAGTAAACTTTTACTTAGTAAAAGATGGTCTACACAAATAACTTCTTGACAATAGGCTATATAGACAAGTTCTCACACATTTGTCAAATGTTGGTCTGCGCTGTAGCTTTCAATGTAATGAAAAAGAAGGCAAAAGGTTATAATAAAACCTGACTGCCAGACTCACCTTGCAACATTCCTCCTCAGTATGAGGATAACGAAGGACTGAGTGATAGGAAAATAGAGCAGGTACTGAAATCACGTGACAATATTTCTGACGCCTTCGCTCCATAGACTGTAGAAGAAGCTTCACACCTTTCCACTAGATGGTGATGTAGGATTGAAGTATTTGCGGACAATGAAACACTTGTTTGCCCAAGACTTCCTGATTGCAACACTGATGGTGCATAGCTTAATGGACACATTGAATTGTGGCCATGGTCTGGCTGAGTGTTTAGTGGTGAGGAGCGCGACATGTCCCCGCCACCAACTGAAAATAAAATCTTATTTGTGTAGACCATCTTTTACTAAATAAAAGTTTACTTCATGAGATTTGTGTACCCTTTCAGTTGCCAAAAAAAAGTGTAGTTTCTTGATAGGCTATTCTAAACTACCTTTGCTTATTGTCCCCGATAATAATTACACACTTTTAAAACTGTTACCTATTCTGGTTGTCCCACAAAAACACTTCAAATCTGCGGAGTATGAATGTACTTCTTTCACCACAGATCACAGGTTTTTCCCGTTCGTGTACGAACCACTGAGGGGCGAGGCGATATAAATAATACAATATAAATGTAACAAAACATCAAGTTGCAATAGTAAAAAAGTATACTGAATAAGTGTGTTTTAGACTGAGCCACTTGCCAAACAGGTTCAGTGTAATAAGAGAATGTTGGGCGGACTTCCTGAACTGGCAACTGAAAGGTTACACAAATCTCATGAAGTAAACTTTTACTTAGTAAAAGATGGTCTACACAAATAACTTCTTGACAATAGGCTATATAGACAAGTTCTCACACATTTCTCAAATGTTGGTCTGCGCTGTAGCTTTCAATGTAATGAAAAAGAAGGCAAAATGTTATAAGAAAACCTGACTGCCACACTCACCTTGCAACATTCCTCCTCAGTATGAGGATAACGAAGGACTGAGTGATAGGAAAATAGAGCAGGTACTGAAATCACGTGACGTTATTGCTGACACCTTTGCTCCATAGACTGTAGAGGAAGCTTCACACCTTTCCACTAGATGGCGATGTAGGATTGAAGTATTTGTGGACGGTGAGACACTAATTTGTCCCAAGATTCCCTGATTTCAACACATAGGCGTAAACTATGCAGTGGACATGTCCCCACCACAAACTGAAAATAAAATCTCTCTACAACAATATAAAGCTTCTCAAACAACGTGCTTAATCTTCTTAATCTGCTGTAGCTTTCTGGTTCGATGTAATGAAAAATGTTATAAGAAAACCTGACTGCCAGACTCACCTTGCAACATTCCTCCTCAGTATGAGCATAACGAGGGACTGAGTGATAGGAAAATAGAGCGGGTACTGAAATCACGTGATGTTATTGCTGACACCTTCGCCCAATAGTCTGCAAAATAACCTTCGCACCTTTCCACTAGATCGCGATGTAGGACTGAAGTATTTGTGGATGGCAAGTTTGCCCCAAGATTCCCTGATTTCAACACATAGGCGTAAATTATGAACTGAAAATAAAATCTCTCTACAACGAATATAAAGCTTATCAAACAACGTGCTTAATCATTGTGGAAGGGTGATTATGCAATGATATAATTGATACACGAAAATGAAAGTTGTGTGTATGCCAGTCTAGGTGTTACAATGTATGCTACCATTTTTTTTTATGACCTCAAGTCATGTTTGTTCCAGTGCCTTATGTTAGCCAATACGTGCTTTTCTATGCTAGACATGAACAAGTAGACCTGGACAGCTAGTTTAGAGAATAACCTAGTCAGAGTTGTAGTCTCATCACTCCAAATCCGACTTTTTGAAGACTTTTGTAAAGAGCAGTCACAATATTTTATTTGGACTTGGCAAACCGGACAAAATTCGGACAAAAAGCACATACCGCCATGAAGACATGACATTTATCACATTTGATAGAATAGCATGTGTTGGCTAAAATAATGCCCTAGAACAAGGAAACGCCATGTTATGACATAGACTCTTCCGGTCTCCTAAACAGTTTCAGCAGCGTTACACCAGCCTAAATAATCATAAATATGACGGCCGAAAACTGTTGACAACATGTCAAAATAATAGTCCGGTCTAAAACTGTTTCTACAAGACGCTCGTTATGAACGGTGAGTGTTGAAAATAAACGTAATTTAAAACAAGCCGATGATAATTTTCATGTCTGACTGTTGTATTTATGGTGACGTAGACAGTGAAATAGGGCTACATAGATTTGTTTTGGTTATCATCTGTGTTACGATGTAGTTGTGCCACTAAGTGGCACTCTAGCGATATGTTGTATGTAGCCCAATGGGAAGGGGAGAGACGAGAGACTTTTGAAACAATGCCGATGCTAATTGCTAATTGTGGGTCAAAGAACATGAATGTAGACTCAGGTGTTAATGATGGCCTGGCCAGATTGAGAGCTTTGACATTATACTGGTAGAAATGTAGTGCATTCTTATAAATCTGCAAAGCCGCAAGATATTGACCAGTGGTCAAAGGACCTACAGCATCCGCGTAAAGCAGGGATGAATATCTGGTCCAAGATCACTCGTTTGCGAAAGATTTATCAGTTGCACCCATATGATGGCGTTTCACTGTTGTGCACTGTGTTAAACAACACAGAGGCTGACAAGGTGAAACGGGATGTTGATATTGGGTTAGGAGAAGATCAACAGAACCTAGATGATGGCTGGAAGGCAGTCCGTGAGTGGATTCAGGAGGCTACCAATGCGAGTACAGATTGGGGGAAAATATCTGGTTGTAGACAGAAGGCTAATGAAGCGGTGGATGAATTTGCCCAAAGATTTGCTGACGCATTCTTAAGACATTCAGGCATGAGCGGGATGACAGAGGAGAATGTTATGACCAATAACAACGGTGCCTTGAAGGCAAATTTCTTGCATAATACTGTCCCTGAGCTCAAAAGTATTATTAAGTTGACCACACCCGTTCACTTTTGAGATGCTAATTAATGTAGCAAGGAGGATAGAACGCAATACAGAACAAAGGGTCAGAAATGTCAGCACACACTGCATACACACAGATCCAGAGTTCATGCTTAGAAATGTGAAAATGGGAAATCAAGGTGATCCTAGAAGCATCAGAACAAGGAAAATAGAGACATCTAGGAATGTATGCCGTAAATGTGGGAATTATGGCCATTGGGCAAGAGAATGCAGGTCTCAGGGCAGAGGCAGACATGTTTCTTATTTTAAATATAACAAGGAAGGAGATGATGAAAGCATGTTCTGTAAGCTTTTGGAACTTAATGATTGTAAGGTAAATGATAGGCCAGTTGAGAGTCAGTGCGGTACAAAATTGACGAGAGCAGTGCAGAGAGCCAGAGTGGTGTGCAGACATCCAGAGCCACATGGACATGATAATGAGATATGGGTTGAAGATATAGGTCAGAGCCCTAGTATTAAGGCAGTTTTAATGTTCAGTGTTATGTTTTTTTTCAAAATACTTTGTTCTGGTCCTATGAGTGAAATGCCTCATTCTTGGAATATGTGATACTGCCGCAGTTTTCTCTGTTTTTCAGAACAACAGTCTAAGGAGCAGCATGAGGGGAACTGGAACGCAGGAACCATTGACCCGCTGCATTGACCAAGCCATCATCGTTGTCCAGATTCACCTCACCCGTTGGACAGCAGTGACGACACAACATTCAAAGACTTGACCAACAGAAACTGATGAACCAGAGATGCATGGTCGCCATTCACAGCTCGCAGAAGGCGGGGGTCGCTGTGCAAAAAGCAGGGCCGTGAAATAATTTTACCCAAGCAAATAATGGGATTTTCGATTTCACCTGAGATAAAGGACATGACATACTGGTTGCAAGAAACACCAGATCCTGACTATTGATCCCAATACAATATAGGAATATAAATTGATATCACTACACTATAAGAACATGTGTTCTGTTTTAAACCTTTTTACCACTACACTATGGGAACACGTGTTTGTTGACATTTTGTAACAATGTTGGATTGTTTGATCACTATGTCTAATTATGTTCGTTATGGTTTTGTTAGGTTTTATTGTGATCATGATGTATTTTGATTTATGATCAGATGGGGAAATTGTTAGATTTAGGTGGTGTGCATAACTTCACATAACTTCACATTGTACAAGTTCTGTGTAAACAACCCCCAAAGGTTAGTTTGCATAGCACCAGGTCACAGCCATCGAGGTGGCCACTGGCCTTTTGTCTATGTTGATGAGCCATCAGACATGGTTCCTGGCTTTTGTGTGTCTTGGAGCTAGAAACATTAGGTGGCTTTTGTCTACAGCCACGACAGGATGGTCGAGGCCACAAGGCATTAGCATCTATATGGCCATACCTGACTATGGCCCTTGGTCAAACTAGGCTTACCCCCTGACCTCCAGACACACCCATTCACTCCCCTTCACACATATGTTAATTCTAAAATATAAATGTATGTACATCTCTGTAATGTTTAAGAAGAAGAAGCAAGGAGACCAAGCCGTGAGCAGACGTGCCTAGCGCATGCTCGTGCTGCGCCGAGCTGACCGTGGCTAGTGACTGAATAAAACACATTCTTTCGCTAAGCCGTCTTCTACAAGTCTGTTATTCCTGAACAAGCTAACTTGAACCAAGCGTGGGCATCCGATGAATTCGACGGAGGACAGCGAGATCTTTCAGTATATAATGTCTAAAGGGGCAGCGGCCCCTAAATGGCATCAGCAGCAGGGGCAGAAACACAAAACTCTTACTCACACTTACTCACACACTCACTCAAACACACACACACACTTAGCCTACATACACACAAGGCCCACATACACACAAACACACATAAGCGTGCGCACACAACACACACACACACACACACACACTTACACACACTTACAGTAGACCCAGACAGGAGGAGAACAGACTTTAGGTACACAGGACCAACAATTTCCACACTTTTGTTTGCCCCGGGTCCAGTGGACCCGAACACCTTGTATGTAATATAAATGTGTAGGGGGGGGGGGGGGGGTTACGGTGTGCGGTCAATGAAAATTTGGTCTGATATATGTTCTTCGCAGAAAATGAGCCAAAGCCAATGAGTCTGAGTTTGAAAAAATAATTAATCATATTATTTTTGTTGGGATAAAAAATGAAAACGGGTCCCACAGACCCGAATACCATACAAGGGTTAAATTCTGTTCAAAGTTAAGACCGTCAGTTGCCCCCCCCCCCCCCCCAACAATCATTGTTAACACAAATAAATAATTTTATTCTTTATAATTTTTAATATTAAATAAAAGCACCACAACACTATGGAGAACCAAACCTGCCATATTTATAAATGAATGAATTAATAAATAAATGTCCACTTCCATGCATTTAGACAGAAATAAATGAATACATTTATTAATTAACGCACAATTGTCAATCAATAGTTACTTATAATTTACATTTATGTATGTATTTATTTCTGTATTCATTTATTTATTTATTTATTCATTCATTCATTCATTTATTTATTTATTCATTCATTCATTCATTCATTCATTCATTCGTGCATTTATTCATTCATTCATTCATTCATTGTTCCCAATATGATAATGAGAGGAGGCCAGTAGGCGTGGAAACTGACGTTCAGACATTTTGCAATCAATCCAGAGCCTTAGATTCAATCTAGCTAACTAGTGCAAGCACTTCCGCATTTTTCCGTAAGATCTGCATATAATATTTCAAGCTAGCTAATAACCTGTAAAGATTCTTTATTACTGTTATTTATTCAGTCTAGGGTGAGAGACTGAGGAGAGGTATCTATCTAGCTAGCTAGGTTGGTGACAATCTAGAGAACGGTATAGTAACGTAGCAGTGTGGAGCAAGATAGCTGCTAGTGACGTTATTGTTCAAGGGATGTGTGTGCGTGTTGCTGAAAGTATTTCACAGTCACTATAGCGATAACTTGCTTGTAAAATGATGATCTTGATGTAATGCTATGGCTTTGTATCAGATCGCCAAGTTATTGCTCTCAGGTTGTGCCTTATGCATACCTTGGGATACTCAGGAGTAGGTTGCCCATTCACAAAATGCTACAAAGATTTAAATAAAAAAAGTTCATAATGGCCTTTTGGGACGTTTTGTTCAACATTGATACAGTATGTCAAGCTCCTGGCAACTAGCTGGCGTTTGCTATCGCTAGCTAGGATAGCTCAATGCGCAATTTTACAGACTGTAACATTAGCATTTTGACGGTAACATTAACATTTTGATTTTAACATTAACACATTTGTTGGAGAGACTAGTTATGTACTTCTGATGGTAATAATACTAGTTGCCATGAACCATAACTGTTTGGGGATGTTCTCTCAACTAGATAGTTAGTCATCATACCTAGCGATAGCGCAGTTCGCCAGATAGATAGCTAGCTAACTGCAAGCAGCTTAATTTATTTTGGAGCAGACATGTGTATTTTACATATGTGTATATCTACTTAACAGACCAGACCCACAAGACCCACCACACATCCAACAAGCAGACAGGGACCTGCCAATAGACCTCAGTGCACCAAGAAGGGAGGAGATCAGGAAAGCAATTAAAAAGCTTAGAAACGGCAAGGCCACAGGACCAGATAGCATTCCAGCTGAGGCTCTGAAGACGGACGCAGAGACCATGGGAGAGATGTTCCACCCTCTCTTCAAGAAGATGTGGGAAGAGGAAAACATCCCATGCGAATGGAAGGAGGGCTATCTTGTTAAGATGCCAAAGAAAGGGGACCTGAGCAACTGTGGAAACTATAGGGGGATCATGCTACTCTCCATCCCAGGAAAGGTCTTCTACAGGATCTTACTGGACAGGATGAAGGATGTGATTGACCCCCAGCTTAGAGACCAGCAAGCTGGCTTCCGCAAAGACAGATCGTGTATAGACCAGATTGCTACGCTGCGCATCATCCTGGAACAGTCACTAGAGTGGAATTCACCGCTATTAATAAACTTCATCGACTACGAGAAGGCTTTCGATAGTGTGGACAGGGAGACCCTCTGGAAGCTTCTCAGGCACTACGGAGTGCCAGAGAAATTAACTAACATTATCAGAAACACCTATGAGGGAATGACCTGCAGAGTGATCCACGAGGGACAACCTACCGGTGCTTTCTGTGTACAAACAGGAGTGAGGCAGGGGTGCTTACTATCGCCATTCTTGTTCCTGCTAGTAATGGATTGGGTAACAAAGCAATCCACAGCAGAAAGAAAAAATGGCATACAGTGGACAATGTGGGCGCAGCTCGATGACCTGGACTTTGCAGATGACTTGGCCCTTCTCTCTCATACCCAGCAGCAGATGCAGGAAAAGACCAGCAACCAACTCTGCTCGCCTCGGTCTTAACATCCACAGAGGGAAGAGCAAAGTCATGAGAGTCAACTCTGACAACACTGCACCCATCATGCTGGAAGGCGAAGCTCTGGAGGAGGTTGAGAAATTCACCTACCTTGGCAGCATTGTCAACAAGCAGGGTGGAACAGATGCAGATGTGAGAGTCAGGATTGGCAAGGCCAGAGTTGCGTACCTCCAACTAAAAAACATCTGGAGCGCAAAAGACCTGGCCATCACAACAAAGATCAAGATCTTTAACAGCAATGTGAAGTCAGTCCTACTCTACGGAGCTGAGACATGGAGGACTACAGTGAATACGACAAACAAAATCCAGTCATTCATCAATACCTGTCTGCGACGAATCCTCCAGATCCACTGGCCTAACACCATCAGTAACAAAGAACTGTGGGAACGTACCAGCCAAAAGCCAGCGGACGAAGAGATCCTCCAACGACGTTGGAGATGGATAGGCCATACTCTCCGTAAACCAGCCACAAACACCACAAGACAGTCCCTCAAGTGGAATCCCCAAGGGAAAAGAAAGAGAGGTCGGCCGCGAAACACCTGGCGTAGAGACTGGGAGGCAGACGCCAAGAAAATGGGCTACACTTGGGGACAGCTTGAGATGTTAGCTCAGGACCGAGATGCTTGGAGAACTCTTGTTTGCGGCCTAAGCCCCAGAAGGGGTAGTAGGCGATGATATGTGTATTTTGCGATATATTGATTAAAATAAGGTGTAATTTTAAGTATCTGTTCCACAGATGTTATGTACTGGCACATGTGTCCCACTCTATCGATATTCCCCTTGTAGTAGGACCGGTGTAGTGTCAGGTTAGGGTTAGGGTTAGGCTTAGGTTCTACCAGTGTAAAATGGTGAAAAGGCCTAGGGACAAGATGGAATCACCATCTTTCATTGAGACCCCACGGCAGCCCCCTAATCCACTTCCTCTCACAGTTCTGTCTCTGTCTCCTATTCCAAGCCAAACTTGTCTCCAACCCCATCATCCTTAAATGGTCTACGGAATGAGTTTGAAAATGTGTATATAGGACTGTTTTTTTATTATATTTGCGGATGCAGTATAGGTGTTGTTTTAATCTAATGTCCATAGTATGCATTGTTTCCCCTATATAAATCGCTCCACAGGTCATGCACTTAATAGCATAGACCACATTTTGCGTGTGGGGATCTATTTTTTTATGAATAGGGAGGCCCTTACCACTCACCGAGTTCAGTGCATAGGAAGGGAATATGAAGAAGCAATTATCTTCATCTTCCCTGTTCAAGCGTATATGGATCAGTAGGTCTTTCAGGTTTTTATTTCTTCTATATGCCGCAATTACTTTATGGTCCTTCAACTCTGGAACCTGTTCCTGGAGCTGGGTAAAGTTGTATTTTAATCTTTTATTAAATGACTGTAGTTGTGTGGAATATGTGTGTACAAATGGTATTAACGGATGTTGTTTTTTTGTTCTAGGTATGGAATTGTATGCGTGAAGGTCTGTCTGACTTCTGATTTAATATACCTAAGAAAACGACGCGAATAACTCCGTGGACGGAGTGCTGCGAAAAGTGTCCTGGTAGCAATCTCCACATCCTCCTCCAAGGAGCAAATGCGCCGAAATCGGATGATTTGAGATTTTACAATGCCTTTAAATGTGTGTTTAGGATGGTATGATGTTTTATGGAGTTGGGAGTGGGGTCTCCCACACTGTTTAATCCACAGCTGGCACCTTTCCTCCTGTGTTTTGGGCTTTGGAAATGCGAGAAAAAAACGACGTGTCCCTCTAATCTCGCAGGGTACCTTGTGTCAGATCTACAAGTCCCGTAGGCACACTGTTTCACCATGCTGCTCAGACCTCAAAGTTGTCGGACCTTCTTCTCTCAGTAGCGGTTGCTAAGGTATGATTGGATATACATTTTCATTTTCAACGAGATCGGCCAGCCTGGCCAAGTCTCTGGCAATTGCCCTTTTTCCATGACAGCAAGGTAAGACAACGCGTTGAAAACGATTACCCAATGGTGTGTCAAATACCGCCTACCTATTTTTGATTGACACATCTCATTAACATATTGAGATGAAGAAATACAGGAATGAATGAATAAATAAATGAATGAATGAATGAATGAATAAATAAATAAATACATAAATAAATAAATAAATGAATACAGAAATAAATGAATGAATGAATAAATAAATAAATACAGAGAACTTACAACCCACTTACTGGCTACTAAAAATTCAAAGAAGAAAACACCCCTAGAGTCAGCGAGAGCGGGGGCGGAAGATGACTCATCGGTAGACAACACGGTAATCGACCCAGGAACGAAACAGACAACGGCAAAGATGATCGTCACAATACCTGAGACTGCAACATCTACTCCAGGAATCAAGCTTCAGAGGTGCAGCTGTGGCTGGGCGAAAGTAACATCCTATGCAGGCCTTAGAATACATCAAGGTCGAAAAAAGTGCTTGAAGGAAGTCGGACAGGGACCTCGCATCGATCCCTACTTCTTACGAAGCAAGTCGAGTCAGTCAAGTGAAGTTCAGCAGCAGGACAAAAACCAAAGTCTGCAGGACATCAATCCCCCGGGTCCAGAGGAAGAGGAGCCAAGCACAGCAGAGCCCCTTGAGCCCAGCCTACCTCAACTCGCTACTGAAACAAAGATCCCAGGGCGAAAGCCACTTATCAAGTGGCCTAAATCCTGTGAGAAAAAGGAGTGGGAAGCGATAAACACAGACATCAGCAAACTCTTTGAACAACTGAGGGAAACTGTGATTAAAAATCTGGAGAAGATGGGAGAGCTGATCTACAGCTATGGTGCTGAGCGCTTTGGAATCACAGAGAAAAGGAAAAAAAACATCAACCACCCCAACAAAGTCCAGGAGACAGCAGGAGATTGAGCGACTGGTCAAGGAGAGAAGACAGCTGAAGAAGCAGTGGATGAAAGCTCCAGAGGAGGAGAAGGAGGGAATACACCTGCTGCAGGCAGAAATCAAGAACAGGCTGTCAACTTTGAAGAGAGCTGAGAATCTTAGAAGGAGGCGTAAAAGGAAGGAGCATGCAAGATCGAGCTTCTTCAAAGACCCCTTCAAGTTTGTAAAGAGTCTTTTCACGAAAGAGAAAAGCGGCAAACTCATAACAACAAGGAAAGATCTTGAAGCTCATCTGAAAAGAATCCACACTGACAGCCACCGGTGCGAACAGATCACCCTTCCACCGGATATGCCACCAATACATCCTCCAGAACACCAGCTAGACGTATGTCCTCCCAAGTGGAGTGAAGTGGAAAGAACTGTTCGTCGAGCAAGAGCTGCATCCTCTCCTGGGCCCAACGGAGTCCCTTACCGGCTTTATAAAAATGCACCAGATGTGTTACGCTTTCTCTGGAAGCTAATGAAGGTGGTGTAGCAGAAACAAACGATACCAACAGCTTGGCAAAGGGCCGGTGGTGTCCTAATCCCTAAGGAGAAGGATGCTGCTGACATCAGCCAGTTTCGCCACATCAGCCTCTTAAACGTTGAAGGCAAGATCTTCTTCAGCGTAGTAGCTCACAGGCTGGCTGTGTACCTAGACAGAAACAAATACATCGACACAACAGTGCAGAAAGCAGGGATTCCAGGCTTTTCTGGTTGCTTGGAGCATACAAGCATGATATGGCATCAAATCCAAGCTGCCAAAAAGGAGGGAAGAGATCTCCATGTCGTGTTCTTGGACCTCGCCAACGCTTTTGGTTCTGTTCCTCATAGTCTCTTGTGGACTGCGTTTGACCTGTTCAGCATCCCACAGGCTATCACCACTCTTGTCAAATCCTATTTCCAGGATGTCCAGCTATGCCTCACAACTGAGGAGTACACCACAGCATGGCAGCATTTGGATATAGGGATCATGGCAGGATGCACCATCTCCCCTCTGGCCTTCACCATGGCAATGGAGGTCATCATCCGAGCCTCTCGATGGGTGGTAGGAGGCCAGCAGCTCAAAGCTGGTCTTCGTCTCCCTCCCATCAGAGCATACATGGATGACATGACCACACTCACAACAACCATGCAAGACCTCCAGAGGGCTCATCGGCAACACCTGATGTCCCAGATGTGCCCCCCTCTGCTTTAACCCTTCTGCGCCACAGATGCTATTTTGGGGCCCAGATGGCGTCTCTCCTCTTCACCCACAGCCACCGGCTTGCCCATTCAGCAGTGCTTGAGAGGGCTTTGATGGCTTGGCGTTGGGTTTGGCCTCGAATTCCCAAATCCTTAAGCAGCCTGGTAGTTGCCTTACCCACAAAGCCTCTGCAGCCGACTTCCACTGGGCACACTTTGGCTTTCCAGCCACGTTGCTCAGCATCCGCTGCCAGCTGCCAGCTCTTTCGTTCCTCCTCCCAGGGCACAGTCAGCTCTACGATGAACACCTTCTTAGTTGAGGAGGACCAGAGCACGAGTTATGGTCTGAGGTTCTGGTGGAAAGTAGAGCATTCAGATCCACCATGAGCCTCCAGTCTCGCGCTCCTCCCAGCTGATCGAGGTCTGATGTTGTACTGGCCTTGGTCTTGGTTGGCTTTGCACCTTCACAGACGAAACCTCTTGCAGATGTAGGATGGGATGATGGAGGTAGGGCATTGATGGTCATTCGTCTGGTCTCCAGCATAGTTGCAAGGCACTTCAGCACTTGGTTGTGCCTCCAGGCGTAACGGCCTTGAGTCAGGCCTGTCTTGCAGCCAACCAGGATGTGTTTAAGGTTTGCTGGAGACGGGCAGAGTGGGCACGTTGGGTCTTCTCTGTACCATTGTTGAAGGTTACTGGGAGATGGCAAGACATCATACGTTGCTCGTAAGATGAAGCTGGTGTGGAATGCTTCCATACTCCACAGTTCCTTCCAAGAGAACTTCCCTCTCAACTCCCTCCCACCTCATCCACTGTCCCTGTTTCGACAGCCTTTGCGCACCCTGTTGCCTGCTCTTGCCGGTGCACCTCCTCAACAACCAGACCTCTGCGCTGAGATGGAGCTGCCTTGTGCCAAGATGGTCTGCTCTCTCCGAGGCCAAAGCCTCCTCTCCCCTGTTGCACAAGGCCAACGATGTCACGATGCCTTAGGTCTGCCTTTGCCTGCTGTGTAGCTGCGCTTGCAGTCAATTTCCTTCCGGTCGCCAGAGTAGGAGCGGTTTGGGCTACACATGGGTCACGGGTTTCTGTCAGTGTCATTTCCAGCCTTACTTTGGAGCACTTGAATTCCTCTGTAAGACTGGACACAGGCAGCTCCAGAATGCCTCTTCCATACAGCCCTATGTTGCTGAAGCACCTGGGAAGACCCAGCCACTTTTTGGCAAACGAGCTGATCAACCTCTCCAATTTTTAAACCTTTGAGATAGGGACCTCATAGATGGTAAGAGGCCACATCAGCCGGGGTAGAAGACTGAATTGAAGGCACCAGAGCTTTAACCTGCCAGCAAGCAGGGACTTGTCGATACTCTCAAGGCAGCAGATTGTGTCCTGCCTAAGCTGGTCCACTTGATCTTTGTCTTTGAGGATCAATACCTAGCCTGACGTTGTCATACTCATAATTCTAGTCAGAATATGAGTCTGATACTGCTCCATTGGGCTGTGATTATGGGGCTTGTTTCAACCGTTTTTCTTAATTCTGAAGACTTGGCAAACCATCTTCAGGTTTCAGAACTACAGACCAATAAGTTGTTATATTTATGTCAAATACTTTTCTATATTCCTATACAAAGTCTGTTGTGAATCGTGATTTTTAGTCTTAAGGACTTTGGACATAGATTAATTATGGTGAGGGAAATGTAGGCCATCATTTATTGTGGTGATATCAAATAAGATCGTATTTGAATAGGTTGACTTCTGCAAATTAGTTACACACTATTATAGTTACAATTAATACATTTAGTTTTGGTCTACTTTGTAAAGCCTAAACTGAATGGACACCGGCATGAACGGCTGAAGAGAAAGCTGCCAGCTGAGACCCAGTGGCTGAATGCCATTGAAGATGACAAAAGTGTGATGAAGAAACTGGTCGAAATGATCGAGACCTCAGAAAAGCCAGCGTCTCATCATTTCAGTAGAATAACAGATACACGTGATAGGCTTGCAACATCAATTGCTGATGGGTTTAATCTCCTGCGACAAGTCATGCACACACCGCCACCACCACCACATTACAACATGCCATTTGACGGAAGAGGTCTATGGACAGATATATGCACACACGCAGTCATATTTCCCAAATTCAGCACCAGTTCAGCACTCATTCCCACCCAACTCATCAGCCGACAATAGAAGACAGAATGCAGTGCCACTCAGCACCATCAACAGATTTGACACAAACGAGGGCATGGGGCAGTTTTCATTTACCCAAGCCCTTTTCAAGGAAGATTAGTGAATCTTACCTCTGATGGTTTATGTCTTCAAATACATTTTGTGTGTTATGACTGTTCCTATACAGCTGTATTTTGAGATATACAATAATGACAAGTATCAATTACTTGTATTACCAGCTACAATTTTGGGGGGGGTTGTAGTTTTTGGGGGTGTTTAGTGTGAAATGTTACCCCTAGCACAGGGGTACTCAATTAGAAACCCAAAAGGTCCACTCGCCAAATTTTCATTCAGTCCAGGGTCCGGAACAGGCAGGGTCTAAATCCAAAAACATAACTCCAACAAAAACGTTCAAACTATGCACAAAAGGTGATGTGGTCTGGCTTTATTTGTGTGAAAGGTGACACCTTTTGTGTGCTTTAAACTTAGGCATAAAAGGTGTGAAGGCCAGGCAGAGGCACTGATGTAGTGTTCATTAGTGAGTGTGCTCCTGTATTTGTTTTTGACCATATTCATGGTTGAAAAGGCAGACTCACAACAGTATGTTGAGGTATGCACGCTCTTGTTGTGTGGCTGATCTAACTATTACACTGCATGTTGCTTGGTATGATGATTGCAGATGGTTTCTGGACCTTACCTCAGAGTTCTGGGGGTAATGCTGTTCGAAGTGTGCATGCTATGTTTCATAGTGACGTTTCACGTTACCACTTTTGACAAGGGCAACCGTCTCGTTGCAGATAAAACACATCGGTTTTGTGCTCCCCACTGGCAGCACAAATGCATACTTGTCAGTCCACTCTTTCTTAAATTCGCGATTTTTGGAATCAAATTTTTTTTGTCGGGGTTAGAGCACGCCATGATTTTTGTTTGCTGAGAAATAGATACCGTTCACAAATCGATCTGCCTGCATTGTTGCCATTGACACACACAACCTGCGTGACCCACAGAGCTTGCGGCCAACATTGAGTGAGTGAGTTGTCATAGTGATGTTGTTATTACAGCTCCTGATTGGACCTCTGGATTGGACACGGAAGATATAAACAACATCGAGTAGGAAAAAAATATATAGTGCGAAATAACGCACCAATAAAAACTTGCTTGGATCATGATTCAATTCGAATGTTGATTTTGGCTTCGGTCCAAATTTGATTGCGTCTGGGTCCGGATCAGGATTATGGCTCCAAATCAAATACACCGGCAACTACTGCTCCTGACTTTCGGGTATGAGGCAAGAGGCATACTACTTATGATAGCTTCCGGGTCACAACACAAAAATCTATGCAAAATTGAGAAAGAAGATTTCCACACAGTATTTTAATTTCCGATTTCCATCAAAGAAAATCAGATAACGGGTTGTTTTTTCGTTTTCCGTTTTCTATTATCAAAACAAAAAACGGAAAATGGGTCGTTTCCCGATTTTGGTTTTCTCATTTCAAAACAAAAATCAATTGGCCGCAAAGTAAACAGACCCCATTCCCCTGCCATTCTGTGATCGGCAGTGATTGGCAATCGGCCGATCATGATTTTGGTGATCGGTAATCGTGATCGGCCCCAAAAATGCTGATTGGACTATCTCTAGTCTCTATCGTTTGTGCTATGTTTGTGCTGGTTCATGCTGTCAAAAGAAATATTTTTGCTATTATGGTTTTAAAGATATTACCGTTTTATTTTTCACATGTGACGTCACTCAGCCCCCCGTCAACGTCCACATCTCGTCAAAAATAGGTGACAATCGCCACAGACTGTCCAGTAAGAACAAGCATGGATGCCAAAGTTTCAATGATGACGGTGTTTATTGAACACACACACTCGGAAGACATGAAGGGATGGTGAACATGAACTGAATGATGACCGTGTAATGAATGATAGAATCATCGGTGTAAACGACTTCTATCACACATGAATCCGTGAATATAATTATCCTTGTAAGGGACTTATATCCAACTGGATGATACTGAAGACCGTGAAATGAACAGTGATTGAGTTATCTGTGAACCGTGAAACAATGATCTGTGTCAATGATGATGAATACTGAATATAATTATCATTATAAATGACTTATATCCACCCATGAATCAGTGAATAACTGATAGATAGAACTGAATAACTGAAGACAATGACAAATATATACAAATATTAACAATTAAATACAATAAAGATGAACCATTATATACAACCCAAATGAATATGATATATACAAGATGAATGTTTATGCATTAAATGAAGATATATTCCTTGCCACCGTGCCGTAACAGTGAGCATTCTACTTCTCCGTATCAACCGTAACTTGTTGGTTAACGATAACAGATTGAAACATGATGACAGTGAATAATTACCACACTACATAAACTTACATATATGATATCCACTGATATGAAACAGACTAGATAACTAACACACATATACACAAACACTCACATTCTCAGTGACGCACGGCAATGATGAAATGGAATGGCTATGAATGTAACCTGAATTGTCCAAACACACTCCTCGACAACGACCTCTCCAACTGCAGTTTCTTGTGCCCGACAACTTGGCCATCGGAGGGTCGGACTTATATAGTGCGAGGGGGATGAGCGGGGAATGTCCAGACATGAAATAAAGGGTAACCGTTTAGAAACTGTTGGATTGACCAGATGGTCAGTGAAATTCCACTGTTTACGAGCCCCCCACGGAACCTTGGGATCAACTGATAGGCTGACCTCGGCCTGGACCCCAGGTCCTGTGGTGGCTTGCACAGTGGGGTGCACAGCTGGATGCACCTGGTGAGGCAGCCTTTTTAACATGCTGGTTTGTGCTGTCAAAATAAATATTTTTGCTATTATGGTTTTAAAGATATTACTGTTTTATTTTTCACATGTGACATCACTCAGCCCCCCGTCAACGTCCAAATATCATATAAATAGTCCCGATCGTTTGTGCTACGTTTGTGCTGGTTTGTGCTGTTAAAAGAAATATTTGTGCTACTATAGTTTTTAAGTTATTATTAAAACTTTATTTTGCCCACTTGTTATGTAACCAGCCCACTTGTTATGTAACCAGCCACCCGTCAATATCCAAATCTCATCAAAATGGTCCCTATCGTTTGTGCTGGTTTGTGCTGTCAAAAGAAATATTTGTGCTATTATGGTTTTAAAGATATTACCGTTTTATTTCTCACACATGACATCACTCGGTGTCAGGGAAAAACCCTTAACTTTTATTATGTTTATCAAATAAAAGACACCACAACCCAAAGTATGCTTTTATCAGACTTGCTCCAGGCCTGGAGAAGA
Organism: Clupea harengus; assembly: GCF_900700415.2. Classification (NCBI taxonomy): domain Eukaryota; kingdom Metazoa; phylum Chordata; class Actinopteri; order Clupeiformes; family Clupeidae; genus Clupea; species Clupea harengus. The sequence continues at coordinate 1,209,401 of NC_045153.1, read as the reverse complement.
GAGCGAGACACGTTGTCCGACAAAATGTCCGAATCCTCTCTGCCTCTCTCTGAACAAGCAGCTGGTTTTATTAAAGTGTGTGTATACAATAAATCAGGAAGAGAGGGAGGTGCAGTGATAGCAACAAGACAGTTATATAATTATGATAAAACATAATTCATGATAAAATATATGAATACTTTCTTTAACATTTCCCTCCTGTTTATCATGAAAATAACACTAGAATAGACATCAACCTCTACATCTCCGTCGGTTTTCTGCATAGGCATCATTACACTAGAACATCATCTTCCTGAATGTCCAAGAGAGCATCAAATTCCTGTGACAGCATTACACTCTGTACAGAAGTACGTACAAGACTAGAAATGAGAACTTTGACGCATGTAGAAATACACATCATAAAAATACAAAAGAGTATAAAAATTACTACAATATGGAGCAGGCTTTTAAGCAGAATTTGCCACCATGAACCAGATATAAGCCAAGCAAACGGATTCCACCCAGGAACATCGACAACTCTATCTTGTGTTAAAGCATTACGAACAGCCTTCATTTGCTGTAAGGCTTCAGTCATGGTAACACTATGGACTTTGTCGGGTATCCAGGTGCAACAAGTATCATTCAACATAACACAAACCCCTCCCCTAGCGGTGGTGAGTAAATCTAACATTAATCTATTTTGCAGCACCATCAGCCGAATCTGAGAGACCTCATCATAAAGGCTTTCTAGGCTGACTAAAGTGGCATTAACAAACAGTTTTAACCTATAGTTAAGAGTTTCCATTCTTAGCATGAGTTTTTCTACTCCTAGGGATGGTAACAGAGACAAAATAACCTTGGTGTTTGTAGTCCAAATCTTTTGGTCATCAGGTACGTCAGTCCCCCACACGCTGTCGTGGTTCCCAACAGCGAATCTCTTTTTACGAGATAACCCTGGCTGCGAGGTAGCACTAACAACATAAGTATGGTCCGTGACCTGGGCGGGGGCGCATACGCCACCCCAGTGTGGAGGGAGGTGACTGTACAATCTACTACCACACACCCACAGCACATCTCTCAACGTAGGGGTGCCCTTGTCAGAGGGGCAGTGCTTTGCATTCCAACCCCAACATAAGGAAAGGTCTCCCCATGGACAGGGTACAACAGGAACCCAGAAACTGACGTCGACTGAGGAAGTGGTGTCTAAGGACACTGTAGTAGTAGGGATGACAGTTTCATTACACTGTTTCCGTCTCAGAGAGCCTACTCTCGTTGTTCCACTAATAGAAAAATACATTAGGAATATGGAATGAACTGCCACTTAAGGTGACAACTTGGTTGTGGCATGTTTTTTTAGTTCTGCTAGTGGGTGGGTATTGTTACACAGATCCTGCACCTGGGTACTGTTTGCATCATAAGATGGCTTACTGTAGCCCCAGTTGTCTGGGGCACACTTCTCTCCAACACAGATCGTTGCTTGGAATGAGAGTAGCCTTGCTTTAAGTCTAGGGTGAAAGGAGGATGTTGGCATTAAGGTACATACATAGCAATTAGTCCAAATACGTCTGTTCGCTTGCATGGATGCATATCTATACCATGAATTAGTAGAATACAGGTGAGTAACATTCCCCAGGACCTCATGTTCCCCATATGAAATCCACCTCTTATGGATTCTCTCAATTACACTTGTGGAGGACCAGAGACCCATTATTACTCCTGAAGTAACCACTAATAGCAGCAGCTTAGACATTGTTATAACGGAGTGATATGATGTATACAGAAAAACAATAAACACAAATAAACAAGAAAAACAAAAAACAGATACACCTCTACTATGTTGAGCAGAATCTCTAACCCCCAGGGCGCTCCTGGGAGGTTAGGTGACGTTCAGACGACCAAGATTTATACACTTGACCCCCTCAGGGAGGCACGAAACCCTACTCAACGCTAGTGGTGGATCCTGGTAACGTTCTGAACGTTCTGAATGTTGCAGGGTGACAGGTGAATCCAGGTGGAGCGTTCAGCGATCTTAACGGCTGTTGGGGTGGCAAGTACACTTGATATCGTCCCTCCCACCTGTCGTCAGACCAGCTCTTTCATTTGATGATTTTGATGAACACCCAGTCACCTTCACCTTCACCTGGCCTTGTACCTGTGGAGACACAAAAAAAACTCGAACAGTATTTGGTTCTTTACATTTCCTAGTTTGTAGTATAATTTGTGACACACCAAAAGTTGGTCTTATTGTTTTGCACAGTGCTTTTGCTACTGTGAGGAAATCTGGGGTTGAGCTGGGAAATACCTCTATCCATTTGGAAGACACATCAATTATAACCAAACAATATTCCAGCCCTTTGGTTTTGCTAAATTGGATATAATCCATGTGCATTACCTGGAAAGGATAGTCAGGCTTGGGGTACTCGCCCCTCTTTGGCCTGAGGTTTCCCTGTGAGTTATGCCGAATGCATATTTCACATTGCTGACAAATTTTTTAATAAAAAAAAAAGTTAATACATTTTTTTTTTTTATTACTATTATTATTATTATTATTATTTTTTTTTAATAGGTTATATGTTGTACAGTGTTTATGTACTAGTCTTTATATCCCTCCTGTTGAGGCATGGATATTCCCATGACTCAAAAAATTGCTGCCCATTTGTATAGAGCTCGCAACAGGATGGGTTTTCTATCTGGACTTACATATACCTCATCTTTCAGAGTCGCCTAGTTTTATCCAAATTTCCTTTTCCCTTTTGGGTGCTTGTTGTTGTATGTTAACTAAAACGTCATCCTCTGTTTCTTGTGTCAAATACAGGCCAGCTGCCTGTTTGGCTGCTCTATCTGCTAGGTAATTTCCTTTTCTGTAGAGGTTTTGTAACCTCTCCTTTTCCAGTGCGTACAAAAAATATGTGAAGCAGCAAAAGCATATTGGCTATCAGAATATACAGTCATTTCCTGACCTTTGTATAGCTGACACGCCCTTGTTAATGCAATTATTTCTGCTGCTTGTGCAGATAGGTTAGAAGGTAATTTCTTTGCTTCAATTATTTCAGTGAGGCTAGTGACTGCATATGCTACTAAATTCCTTCCCCTCTCGTCCTTTCCTGCAGAGCCATCGACATAGATTACATGTCCTCCCACCAGGGGAGTGTCCTGTAGATCCATTCGTGGTTTCAGCACTTGTTGTGTTTCTTCCTCACATAGGTGTGGTGTGCCATCAATAGGCAGTGGCAGCAGAGTGGATGGATTCAGTGTATTACACCTTTCCAATGTTATGTGTGGTTGTGAGAGAAGAAGAGTCATGCATGATAAGTGTCGAGCAGGGGAGAGAAATGTCATGTTTGTTTGCAAGAGAAGAATTGAAACTGCATGGGGTACTTTAACGACGAGTTCATGGAACAGCACAATTTCTGCTGACGCGTGAACGGCCGATGCAGCCACGAGCACTGCTTGTACACATGATGGTGTAGCACGAGCTACCGGGTCGAGTTGGGTCGAATAAAATGCGATGGGTCTCACTTTGCTTCCCCACACTTGAAGCAAAACAGACGTCATGAATCCATGTCTGGAGTCAACCATAAGAACGAAATGTTTCGCATAATTTGGGAGAGCCAGTACTGTCGAGCTGGTTATTTTTTCTTTTGTCGCTTGAAAAGATTCTGAACCCTCTTTAGTCCACGTAACCTTATCGTGGGGTGCCATTGGTTGAGAGAAAATCATATCATGCATAGGTCTTACTAATTCTGCATAATTGGGTACCCACTGACGACAGTAATTACACAGTCCTAAAAAGGACATCATTTGTTTCTTAGTCTCAGGTTTAGGAGCTTCCAGTATAGCTTTCTTTCTTTCCGTATTCACTGTGCGCCCGCTACCCGACAATGTGTGTCCAAGATATCTAACTTCTGTTTTCCACAGCTGCAACTATTCAACTCTCAGCATTTAGCCAATACTACCAACAATTATACCCTCCATCTGCATTAATAACTTGGGGTCCCATGACCTGTGTTTAAGCCACGGGCTCAAATCAAATTGCTTGTCCGCTCAGTCAATTTTTAATTATGCAGTATCAAATAGTTTGCTTCTGATGACTACAATTCAACTATCTCCTTTAACGGCGTAGTTGGTTCCATATCTACCAAAAGCATTTCTGAATTTAAATAATATTACACTAATATGTGTAGTCTGATTATTCTTCTCACCTCCTCTCCTTCTAATTACGACCGTGCGTGTGTGCGTGTGTGTGTGTGTGAGAACGTGCGTGTGTGAGATTGAGTCCTCTGTTCCCCCTGAGCTAACAGCCCCCACCCGTGTGCTTCTCTGTCCGTCTGAACAGTCACTCACACAGGTCTGTTTAAAAAGTCGAAGTTGCTGTTAGCGATCTTGCGTCTTAAAAACAATCTACAATAATTTCGGGCTATGTTAGTCACTCAGTACTTTGGCACATACAATCGCTCACAACACATCACAATCTCGTATTTCCACTTTTTTCTTGTGCCCTCTGACGGCACACTATCTGATCTAAGGTAACGAGAGAAAGTTTAATATGATCTTTTTCGTTTTATGCGCGTCGCGCTCTCAGCAATTTAAATGCTCTCTCTCTTCACAGATGTTACACAAAATACCTTCAAGTAAACTATGCCAACAACTGGTCACTTGCTTATTTTAGTTTTAAATATCAATTGAAAACGTTAGGTTCCGATCAATACTCTTGCTCCAATGACTGAATGCCCACATCAACACGCAACCGAGTTCGTCATTTCATCTATCAAGTTGACACCCTGAATAAAGATATACGGACATTTGCGATTACACTACAGGACAGTCAAGCACGGCAAAACTATTATCAAACTTTCAAATATACGTTTAGTCTCGCCTCGGAGCACCAAACAATCTCTTAATGAAACAAATGAAAACGTAGCTTACATGTTTTTTTTAAATACAATTCCTACAACACTGGAATTATTTCCATTCATTACTATAATATCTATATATTTATAGCACTCTGAGATTCTTCTGAATCCCACTCCTTTATTCTTCATTATAGATGCTACACTGCATTTCGTTGTCTCAGTACTTGTACTCTGTGCAATGACAATACAGTTGAATCTAATCTAATCTTAACTCCGGGGCCTCTACCCCTGTATTTAAGCAGTATCGCCATCATTATCATATAATGATACAATGATAATTAAATGATACACAATGATGATCACAATTCCAATGTGTGTCCCTTCCCCACCTATGCTGTTAAATCAAATTAGTACAATTTAAGGTCTTTTATATCCAATAAGACCTATTCCCTCTGTTTTGATTTTTGCCTTGTTTCGCTTGTCACGTGCTTAATTTTTATTTTTATTTTTTCGTAATTCAATCAATTCAAACCACCGGTTGTCTTGGGTTGTTGGAAAAACCACACCCCTGCCTTCTTGAAGGCCCGTATGATTCAATTAATTGAAACAAGCACGTTCTGACTCGCAAACAAGGTTAATGAAACACAAGTCTGAGAATGAGCCACCTGTCCGTTGCCGGAGGTATTCGCACTCAGCTCTTACAGTTGTGTTTATTTTCAGCCACAGTCACTGGTGGCTATTTCAATGAGACACATGGATTGCGCGTGTGCGCAGTGTCTGTCTATGTCAGTATTCCAATTTCTCATTCACAAATGCTCAACTCTATTTATGTCTTTACATAATTTCTAGTAACTCCCCCTTCACGCACTTAAGACTAAAAAGTGCGTGCAAATGAACAAAGCAGATAAAATGTATAGAGCTGTCACGTGGCCACAGTAACAGCGCTATAGTTTATCAAGCCTGCAGTTTACCCCTCTTTCTCCACAAGAATAACACTTATCCTCACTTTCTTTTAATCTTCTTCTTAACTTTCCATTGACTTTCTCATTCTCACTGTCCACGTACCTTCTCATTCTTACTTTCTTAAAACCATCTTGCCTTCTTACTTTCTTCAAACCATCTCATATTCATTAATTATGGTGAGTTTTTTTGAATTAAGCAAAATACTTCTCTTGAGTCTATGAAAAATATCCGGAGGCCGAGCTTCTAGATTGATAAATCAATCCGGACCATCCCTTGGAGTTTTTTCTCTCAGATATTTTCCAAAGTTTTAATTTTGCTTAATTACTAACGCCAGTCACGCACTCATTCACACAGATGTACATCCATTCACATAGGCCTAGAACTAGCGCTTTTTTAAGAGACCTCGAATCTCTTTTTTTTTTTTTTAGTCCGTTCATTCAGTAACTTATGCTACTTACGGTT
>NC_045153.1:1103144-1195644 GCF_900700415.2 Clupea harengus | reverse complement strand
GACAGCGGGCAAAAATTCTCCTGAACATTTTCAGCTACAAAGTACTGAAGTCTGGGGCAAAGCAGGTCGATTCAGAGTGTAACATTGCTTACATCATCACAAAGTTGATGAGCCATGCTCCTAGTCTGGTGATGGAGATCCAGTGCTCAAATTCAGACTGCAGTAGGGGTGTTCCATTCAGCAGGCCAGTTCCCCTAGCACCTATTGATGGGGACATTTTAGAAAGAGAGGGCATCCAAGGTCTCCAGGCAACACTTGTGGAGGGAGTCCAACTGCAACCCTGAATCTGCCTAAGACCTCTAAAAAAAACAAAAGTAACTGAGCCATCAATGACAGTGGACCCTTCCATGCCGGAGTCCTCGTGCAATGGTGAAGTCAACCATAGTTACTCCACAGGAGCAGCACTGTGGGTCGAAATTGCTGCAGAGCGCACCTACAGACTCCAAGATTTTCCCATGCACATCACCATTGGAAATGAGCAGTTCCTCCTGAGGGGCATTGTTGCTTTTATTCCAGGGCCTTACAGGGAAGCTATGGGACATTATGTGGCATACTGCAGGAGGACGTTCTCGGCATGGGAGCGGTATGATGATCTGTCCAAGGGGGTTTCCACTGCTCCGGAAAAACAGAACGTGTTCTACACAAAAGAGTAGTAAAAACATTCCATGTTCCGTTTCATGTTCAACAAGGGATGCTATTTTCTACATTTAAGAAATCTGATTTGTTGCTATTTTTGCACTTTGTTGGTTGATTAATAAATGGCACACGCAGTTGCGTTGTCAACGTGAGAAATTGCCTCTTTACTTCTCTTATCACATTTCCTAATACATCCAATCCTTTGGTTTTCATGCCCAGCCCAGGGTCACGTTGGATATGATTAAGGCCCCTAACTGAAAAGCACTGCAGGGGCAGCTGACTTCATACAGAAGTTATGCTGACGTCACACAGACGCATAGGCAGGTAGCATTGGCTATCTTAACAAGTAGGCCTTGAACAATCAATTATTTTAACAGCACAAACCAGCACAAACGTATCACAAATGATAGAGACCATTTTGATGCGATTTGGACGTTGATGGGGGGGGCTGGTTACTTAGCAAGTGGGCAAAATAAAGTGTTAATAATAACTAGTGCTGTCAAACGATTCAAATATTTAATCGCGATTAATCGCATTTGTCATAGTTAACTCAAAATGAATCGCAATTAATCGCAAATTCTTATCTATTCTTTTTTTTTGTGATCAAATGTTTTTATTTTTTATAACAATGAGTTCATACAGAGAGAGTAAAACAGCAAAACAGAACAACTAAAAACATACGTATAAAATAAAATGCAAATCGGAAGTCCATATAAGTGGCCAGAAAGACAAGGTGACAAGAAAAGAAAAACAACATGATAAAAAATACACATACACCAGTATATGGAGGACAGAAAAGACACAACACACAGACATACATGACATATAAACATAGGGACATAGACAAATGGAAGGGACTTAATTCAAACATGTTTGGCTAGAATAGGAATGCTTGAGGCTTAGGTTTACACCATTTCCTTCAAAGAAACAGCAATACTATGCCATGCATCTATAGTTTTCTCTGACGCACCATTAATTCGAGCTGTTGAGAGTTCCAGGTATATTACGTCCAAAAAGGAAAGGGACCAGGACTTGATAGACATAGAGTGAGGTGGTTTCCAACGAGTTGCAATCATTTTCTTGGCAGCAGTCAGTCCAGCAAAAACTGCACGCTTTTGGATTTTAGACAGTGTTAAGGTAGACAAGTCATTCAAAATCAACGTTTTCACATTAACAGGCACTGTAACATCAGTCAAGGTAGATAATTTGGATGCAACATTGTTCCAAAATAACCTGGCAGGAGGGCAGTCCCATATCATATGAAGATATGTGCCCTGCACCCTCAGTGAACATAAGGTATACAGGTCATTAACAAACTTCATGTGATGCAATCTGGCAGGGGTAAGATACGTCCTATGTATAAAGTTGTAATGGATTTGCTGGTGATCTGATTGCGTGACACTTGAGAGATGTCAGACCACACATCGTGCCAATCAAATTCTTCGTCTAATTCTGGGCAGTCTTTTTCCCAGACTCGTTCCACAGGAAGTGAAAAGCGGTCAGGTATCACCAAAAACTGATAGAGTTTGGAGACCATACCTTTGGTTTTAGTCTGTACTGTAAAAAGTTTTCGAACAGGGTGAGTGGGTAAACGGCCTTGCCAAGGGACACCGTACGCCTTGAGCGCTGATCTTAACTGTAGATAAAAGAAAAATGAAGAACCTGGCAGATTGAATGCATTTTTTTATATCAGAGAAAGAGAGTAGTCCATAATTATTAAAAATATCTTTTAGATAGTGAACTCCCCCTTGTTCCCACGGTGGAACTGATATAGGTCTCCCACCAATCAGAAGTGCTTTATTATTGAATATTGGAGAAAGGGTATGCCAAATGTTTGAAATATGACAGTGTTTCTCAACCATTAGATGAGAAATGATGGGGCCAAATCGCAGCTGACATTGTTTATTAGAGATATTGACAAAAAGCACATCATGGAGAGACCATGGCTCTATCATGCTGCTCTCTAAAGAGCGCCAGGAAACTGAGATGGATGGGTTAAACCAGGTGAGCAGAGGCCTTAGGACGAAAGACCAAAAGTAAAATTTGAATTCGGGAACAGAGAGACCACCGTCCTCCCTCCTTCTCTGCAGAGTGGACATCTTCAATCGTGGCTGCTTTCTTTTCCATATAAATTTAGAGACTGCAGATTAAAGCTTACTCCAATAATCAGATGGAGGGGGAAGAGGGACCATGGAACTGACAAAATGTATCCTTGGCAAAACATTCATTTTTATGATAGAAATACGGGCTTGAATAGACATGGGAAGACTAATCCATCTGTTCATATCCTTCAAAACATTAGTAAATGCCAGTGAATAGTTGTGCTTGACAATCTGGTTTAAGGATGGAAAGACCTCAATTCCTAAATATTTTAACTGCCCAACTAGTGGTATTTTAACAGGGGTGACTGATTTCCTGGCATTATCGTTTAAGTGCATAAGTGCAGACTTGGACCAGTTAATTTTTAACCCTGATAACTTCCCAAACTCCTCACAGATGGATAAAAAGTGGGGTAAAGACTGGGTGGGATGTTCAAGAAACACCATCACATCATCTGCAAATAATGAAAGTTTGTGTTGTGTATCACGAATACATATAGGTAAGACCAGGTTTGATAGACGAATAGATGAGAGAGGACAAATAGTGCAGGGCTCAATGGACATCCCTGGCGTGAGGACCTACAGACTGGAAACAACGAGGAGAAAGTTTGACTTGTTAACACTCGCGCTGATGGGTTTGAGTATAGAACTTTCATCATTCCAATGAAAGTGGAGCCAAAGCCCATTGCCTCGAGGACAGACCATAAAAATGACCATTCCAATCTTTCAAAGGCTTTCATTCCGTCAAGTGATAGAAGTGACATTGGTGTCTCACAGCCTGGTGCAGCATCAATGATATGCAAGAGACGCCTGATATTATCTGCTTGCCTGTTTGATCAGAACTGACTAATTCTGACATGTGGGGCTCAAGACGAAGTGCAAGGAGCTTTGCAAAGATCTTTACGTCAGAGTTTAAGAGACTAAGAGGGCGGTAGCTTGAACAATCAGTGGGGTTCTTGTCTTTTTTCATAAGAAAATAAATCAAGGCAGTGTTAACATCCCTTGAGAATCCACTCTTTTCAATAGAAAAATTGATCATGTGAAGAAAGAAAGGACTCAACTGTTCCCAAAAAGCCTCATAAGACTCGGGCGGGATCCCATCAATGCCTGCCGCTTTACCTCTCTGCATGCTTTGCACTGCCCCTCTCAACTCCTCTACAGAGATTGATTTATCTAGGTTAGTTGAATCCACTCCAGAAAGCTGGGGCAGGTCTAGCTGGTTTAACCATGCATCACATAGCTTTTTGCCTGGAGTGACTTCAGATTGATACAGGTCAAAATAAAAGGTTTGAAATGTTTTGTTTATTTCTTTAGGCTCAGTAGTGATATCACCGTCCTCAGTTTTTATGGCAGGTATATCTGAAAAATACTCACTAGTTCATGGCAAGCAGAAGGCTAGGTCTAGCACCATGGAAATAAAATTGCTGTCTTGTCCTGTGGATTTGAAATTCAGATTTTTGCTTTCAAATATTGTTAATTTCTTTTCGGACCAATGCACGCTCTGAAGCCACGTTCTGAGAAATTGAGCTGCAGACTAGAATCAAGCCTGGTGAATTCAGCTTCCAGGTTCTCTAGCTGTAGAGACCTGGCCTTCCGCATATTAGAGGAGAAAACTTGAATTCTGAAATGAACTGAGCAATATAGGATTCCTTTTTTTAATAAAGATGTATTAAAACACCATCTAGCTGCACGCTGGGATAAACTGCCCAGTATGGTGGAGCAAAAGATGCCTTTATGGTCAGATAAAGCAATTGGAAGTAACACTGCCTTATTGATACTACGAAAAAGTTGAGGGGATGCAAAAAGAAAGTCAATTCTAGAAAAAAGATTTGTGTCTACCTGAAAAAAAAGTAAAATCTTTAGAGGATGGATTAACTGATCGCCAGATGTCTTTAAGTCCCAAACTATCTGCCCATGATTTAAGAGAATTAGTGGCCTGGCCCTGCTCCCTTGAGCCAGTTGCGTTAGATCTATCAACAACTGGGTCCCACACGGCATTGAAATCTGCGCCAACAATGAAAGGATAATCCGTTAATTCTAACATTTCAGTTGTGAGGGTATTGTAGAAAGCACTATCAAAAGTATTTGGAGCATATGCTGAGATAAGTGCAATTTTCCTAGCATGAAATTCTACTTTAGTGATCACAATCCTGCCTGCATCGTCTGCCCAAGATGATAATACCTTGAGGGGGAGATTCCGTTTAGCTACTATGGCCAGCAAGGCTCTCAAGTTTTGAAGACAGGCAAGAGTGACATAACCCCCCCCCCGGCCCACCCCCATTCCGCCCGCCCCACCCCTGCCGTTGCCCACAGACCAGCCCCAGCCCCCCCCCCATATTATTATTAGTGTTTTGTTGTTGTTAGTAATTGCTCAGACTTGCAGAAAAGATTTGACACATGGCACTGACAATTCAACCAATTACAAAGAATGTATTCAATTTGGGAGAGAGAGAGAATTATGACTTATTGTAGGTGTTTGTTGCCTTTTTGGACTCTTTTATCATTTTTGGTGTTGGTTCACATTATATATGCCATAGTCATAGAATTGGATGTATTAATTGTGCTGGTTGACTTCAGTGCCTGCTGTTTGGCCTGATGCCCCTTACTGCCTATGTGCCTTGTCACATCCCGCACACCTGGATGGGCACAGGAGGTCTCTTGGCGGCAGATAGAGCACCAGTAATATGAGCTGGTGCTTCCTACAGTAATAAATGGCCATTTAGAGGTCCATTCACTATTAAAAAAGGTCTTGTAGGTGGCTGCTCCTGGGACTTTTCTCCCTTTTGTTCTAGCCATCTCCTCCACTGTTTCTTCCACCGTCTCCTCCTCCTCCACCTACACCGTCTCCTCCTCCTCCACCTGTACTGTCTCTTTCTCTTCCACCTGTACTGTCTCTTCCTCTTCCACCATCTCCTCCTCTAATGTGTTTACGACCTTCTCTGGGCGGGAGCGTGCCTATGTTCCCACAGCCCTATGTTCCCACAGCCCAATGTTCCCACAGCCCTATATTCCCACAGCCCTATGTTCCCACAGCCCTATGTTCCCACAGCCCAATGTTCCCACAGCCCTATATTCCCACAGCCCTATGTTCCCACAGCCCTATGTTCCCACATTTCTAAGAGCTTTTTCAAAATTAGGTCTTATGTTCCCACATTTGTAATATTCATTACAAAATTAGGGCCTATGTTCCTACAGTTCATCTTACCCTAACCCTAACCTATAACCCTAAATAATAACCCTAACCCGCGGGTGGGTCCGCGATTTTTTTCAAAATGAACATGCAAATCGACTGTATAATTGTGGAGGAATTGATCATTTACTTTAGGCATGCATTTGTTGGTGTTTTTGTCCCGAAAACGGCTGGGGCTTAACAGGAAATGTGGGACCATAGGGTTTAATTTTCAGAAAAATCTAGAAATGTGGGAACATAGGACTGTGGGAACATCGGGACTCATTTTTCAAAATAAATCTGGGAACATAGATCTGTGGGAACATAGGGCTGTGGGAACATAGGGCATAATTTTCAAAATGGTCAGTGAAAAAAAAATCCTTAGAAATGTGGGAACATAGGGCTGTGGGAACATAGGGCTGACCCCCTCTGGGCCTAATCTGGCCTTTTTAGAGGGCTTTCCTATTTGGGTGAAGGACAGGATGCTAATTTGTTTTTTACCTGACATCTTTGAAAGACAGATGCAATGATTAATGCAGCCATGGCCAGGATATTTATAACATGCTAGTATGCCTAATGAGCTCGCGATTCACAACTTCACCAGGCGTGAAGCCTCGGAATCTGAATAGAATGTTCAAGCAAACACATTTACAAAAAATAATGCCCATTGAAAAAAAATAATCATTGAATATTAAGGGCTGTCTAATATTCGTTTGAATTATAGGCTATATATGCAATTCCAGGATGTATTATTTTCATTGGTTACTGGATTAAATCTTACCCAGATACAACAGATACAAAAGATGTATTTTTCGGATTGGCTATTGTGTAGCCCATTTTTTTGGATTGGCTGATAAGTGGCACCTCACGGCAGAACTCCAGGGGATTAGGGGAGATGTGCTTGATTCCTCCATGGTGAGGGCAGCGTGGCCAGGTCATGTTTGCACGCTGCAGCACATAAAATAGCCTAGAGTTTTTTTCAGCTTGAGAAATACGATGTGTGGCGGGAGTGCTTGACTAAAGACCGAAATGAGTGACTGTCACGCTCAATGTGTGACACTTGAGAGCCCTGGGCCACACCCTTCGTTTTAGAGGTGGCAGCAGAAAATGCTATGGTAAGATAAAATCTATTTGCTAGACGCCTGGCATCTGCGCGTAATAGGTGTGTTTCCTGTAGCAAGGCTATGTCAACTTTCTTATTTTTTAGTAAACTCAAGGTGCTTGCACGTTTATGTGGAGCATTCAATCTGCCACAGTTCCATACTAAAAACGTAAGTTCACCCATTATCAAAAACGGTTAGTTCAGAGTGTTGGCACGTTACTGAAAACATATCACGATTGCCTTCCGTATCCTTAAAAACCAACAATATTGCATCCAAAGTTAAGTCCCTAGTTACACAAAACATATAAGACGTAGACACACAATACCACAGATAAATAAAAATGAGTGGGGGCGGGAGGGGAAATAACATTAATCTAAGCATAGGTCTGTGATCAAGGTTGGATATGGGGCAGCTAAAGGCACTAGCCCAAAATAGCACTGGCAAACACAGTAACTAGTTTCGGTTCACAGTGGATCAGTTAACAAAAGTATTAAGAACACAATGACTTGAACCCATAGGCCTATATATTAAGCAAATCACAAACAGATAGACCGTGAACATTCAGTGGGTGAACAGCACCGTAAATATAGGAACAAGCTTACCGCAACATCTTAATCAAAGGATTAGCCGTCTAATTTAGTAAGTCCAAGCAAGATGAAATTGAGTTTGATAGAAAACAAGTAAAAACAGAAGAAAAAAACAGTGTGGAAGGCTATTGAAGAGACATTGGCAGAGGATCCAAGCTCCACAGGTAGTCATTGCGGGGAAGCGCTGTCATCATGCTCCCAACGGATCTCCGACCTTGAGGGATTCACTTAATGGCCGCTGTAGGGGTTATCCAACGTGTTGGCGGGGTCTGGCTGGGGTCGCAGCATGGTTGGAAGCAGCAGAATTCACGTAATCTTCAGCCTCCTTTGCTGAGGTGATCTGTACTGTTGAGAATAACGTAACATACACTGAATTCAACATACCTGTACACACACATAACATGTAGTTATCCCATATGCTAGATATTAGCCTGCTCTCTTCAACTCAGGAACCGCTGACTGAAGACTAAACGGGGTTACCTACGGACTAAACCAAGTCTCTTAAAGGGACAGTACAGGTTCACGTACTCAGTGTATTCAATCATCAACATTTAATATATACAAGATAGAAAAGAAAGGCATAATCAAATCAGAATGTGGTTACATTTCATTAAATAAATGCAAACAAAATAATACATTTTTAACTTTGTTACATACACCCCTCCTGAAATTCACCAATATTCTGATGCTAGAAGTGCTTCTGAAAATCTGGATAGTGGGTTATACCTAACACTGGTACTCGGACTCAAGACTAAAGTAGACCTAGTCCACCAATCAACTCAATAGGTTACCTCAGATTCAAGGTTAAGAAAAAGATAAGAGGTTGATCAAGTCTCTCAACTCCCTTAGATAAATATGATGCCTGTTACATCACACGATTCTTGGTCCTAAATAGCCATAAATAACCACTCATAAAAACTATTCACCCATTTTCTAATGGTCAGTATGTTTCAGATCCAGAAAATAACAGTTAATCCCACCATTGACCTTTCAAAAATGGCCTTTGAACCATAGACTCTACTAGTCTGTTCACTGTTTTCACTAATCTACCTGTACTGGGGGACTAGATTCACACATGGCTTCAGAGTCAACTGACTGAGGCACATTCACATCACCACATGGTGAATCAAGAGACACTTCTATCAGAGCACTTGTGTCATCCTCTTGAGCTTTTACAGATGTGTCTTCATCTTCGTCATTGTCACAGTCCTCATAAGAGACCTCACTGATCAATGACTGATCATGACCAGGGGCATCCTCATCCATACTGATCTCAGGAATAGGTAGGAAATTGACTCCCACAGACAAGGAAGTGCCCTTGACACGTTTGTTGTATTGCTGAGCCTGATGTGTTTGCTCAGTAGAAGAATGTTTCTGTGCAATCTCCATAGCACCTTTCAAGCAAGAAAGCAGAGACTTTGCATAAGTGCCATAATCAGCTATTCCAGGGTTATTCAAGACTGGTTTGAACATGATGTCCACCGGCAATCTAGGGACACGCCCAAACATCAGAAAGAAAGGGGCGTAACCTGTAGTTTCATGGACAGTAGCATTGTATGCAAACGTAAGTGTCTGAATTTGCTGGGGCCACCGATGTTTTGCTTTGAGGGGCAAAGTATGCAGCATACTACCCAAGGTGCGATTGAATCGCTCAGTGGCACCATTTCCCATTGGGTGGTAAGCTGTTGTGCGGAATTTTGCAACACCGGCTAGGCTGAGAAGCTTTGCTATTAGATTACTCTCGAAATTTGCGCCCTGATCAGAATGTATTCTTTCTGGGAAACCATAAACAGAAAATACATTGTCCCACAGTTTCTTGGTAACTTGTTTGGCTGTCTGATTAGCACAGGGGAAAGCGTGAGCTAGTTTCGTGAAGTGGTCTGTTATCACTAGAACGTCCACTGAACGCTGCTTATTATCCTCTGCTGACCAGAAGTCCATACATACTAGTTCCATCGGAAATGAGCTTCTGCTACTTTCTAAAGGGGCACAAGCAGCAGGGTCTGGTGACTTTGCGACAACACCTCTCTGGCAACATCGAACATAACCCCTTATGTCATTCTCCATATTAGGCCAATAGAAGCGCTGTCTTGCGAGTGACATAGTTCGATCCTGTCCCTGATGACCTGCAAGATCATGAAGGCCTGCTAACGCTCTGTCCTTTAAACTTTCAGGTAGCACATATTGAAATTTCTTCTGTTTGGACACAGGATCTTTTGATACCCTGTATAAAACATTGTCCCGAACCTCCAGGACTTTCGAATGAACACCATGTCTTTCTCGTCTACTTGGGCGCCTCCTAGCAGTGACAAAGGGAAGTACTTTAGAAATGTACATGTCTTGCTCCTGGTTTAGTTGGAGCTCCAGGGCAGAGAACATGGATGATGTGTGTTGACTGCTTGTGAGCTGTTGCAGGTGTTGAGTTATACACATTGCTCGGGTCTCTGCTGCATCAATCCAGTCACAGTGGGCCTGACATAGAGCTTTCTTTTCAGCTGCGCCACATACGAGTTTGGATGGATGATGACTGATTGACTTGAGGATCTGAGTCTGAGAACTGATCCTAAAAGCATCCTGTATGGACTCCTCACCCACTTCATCAGCCTCCTGACTGAGAATCACATATGGCTCCTTCAACAATCTCTGACTACTGGGCTTGGCAAAAACATCTCTGCTCAAAGCATCAGCCACCACAATTCTTTTGCCATCGAAGTTCACATGCATCCAGTTTGGGCTTTGTGAGAAGGTAAGTAAGCGGATTATTGTCCGTCCAGATAGTGAAGCTATGGCCCCTTAACCAGTGGCTAAACTTCTCACACACTCCATTTCAGGGCCAAGAACTCAAGTCTATAAGCAGGATATTTCCTTTGGGACACACTGAGGGTCTTGTCGCGAAAGCAATTGGTCTGGCTTTTGTTTCACTCTTAGGCACTTGCGAAAGGACTGCTCCCAGTCCATCCAATGAAGCGTCGGTTGATAGAATAAATGGCTGCTCAAAATCTGGGTGAGCAAGGACAGCACATTCAAGCAGCATGGCTTTCAGCTTATCCAGAGCATTGTTACGTTCCTCTGTCCAATCTGCAGGAGTAAGCTTACGATACACACCCTAAAACTTATTTTCTTTAGCTAAGTGGCCTTTCCTTTTCTGCCCTGCGGTGAGTGCAAATAAGGGCTTTGCTATAGCAGAGCAATTAGGGATGAAATATTGGTAGTAAAATACCATGCCGAGGAAGGACTTTATTTTGCGCGCAGAGAGTGTACGCTCATCTTGCTCCATAAGGTTTTGTATCTTCATGTTGGTAATGACCTCTACCTTTGCTGGGTCCACAGATACACCTTCCCCATTAATGATGTCCTAAGAACTTCACTTCCTTTTGCAACAAGTGGCATTTCTTTGGAGCCAGTTTCAAGTTGTTCCCTCTCAGCCTCTCAAACACTGTGCGCAGTCTGGACAAGGCCTCACTCTCTGATGGTGCATATACTAAAAGATCGTCAAGATAGCACAGCAACTTACTGTAATTCATATCCCCAAAAATCCCCATCATCATCCTCATAAAGGACGCTGGACTATTACACAACCCTTGAGGCATTCGGTTAAATTCACGCAATCCAAGTGGTGTTGTAAATGCTGTGTATTTCTTGTCATATTCATGCATTGGGATATTATAAAACCCTGAGGTGAGGTCCATTGTACTAAAGAAGCAGTTGCCACCAAGAGCAGCCAGACAATCTGATTGATGTGGCAGAGGGTGAGCATCCTTCACTGTTCGTGCATTCAGCCATCTGAAATCAATGCATATCCGTAGGTTGCCGTCCTTTTTCCACACCATTACCAAAGGTGAAGCATATTCACTTGTGGACTTCTGAATAATTCCTTTTTCCTCCATATCAGTGAGCACTTGCCTCAGCTTCTGATAATGGGCAGGGGGCACCCTCCTGTATGGCAAGCGAAATGGACGGTCGTCGCTCAGGCGAATGCGGTGAGTGTACTCCCTTACTTCACCACAGTCCAGTGGATGTTTTGGAGAAAATGTCCTGGAACTCAGTAAGTAGCTGGGTAAGCTCATTCTTACATGATTCACTAATGTGTGCTGAATCAATCTTGATGTCAGCCAAGCCAAGGTCTGCCAAGCTAGCAGTAGGCGGGGTACTAGGACATGGACTGTGAGAAGTACCTGAATGTTTCTCTGAAGCGACACGGTGGCCTTGAAAGACATCGAAATCCTCTAATGCCATGCATGGATACACATCAGCCATCTTGCAATTTCTCCTCAGTTTTTCTAACGGATTCACCACAGTCACGAGCACCCATCTATCTCCCCATAAGGGTGTGACAAGATGGTGTTAAAGAAAGTATTCAGATATTTTATCATGAATTATATTATGCATGAATGTATTAACTAAAAGTTCTTACTCCTATATGCTGTGCCTAAATGTTCTGTAGGACAAGCTGTTCTTTTCCCCAAGAACATTCCTTAACCAAAGAAGGCCTTAAAACCAAATGTATATGTAATGTTTTTTCTAACTGTCTTTATGATATCACTGCACCTCCCTCCCTTCCGGATTTAATGTATACACACACATTCAATAAAGCTGGCTGCTGACCAGAGGGAGACAGAGAGAACTGGGGCCATTTTGTCGGACAACTTGTCGTTCTCTCTCCTCCAGGCCTGGTAGCAGTCTGATTCAAAATGCTCATGGTTGTTGAGTGTGGTCAACTCTTGTGTTGCGCAGCTTTACCTTCACCACATCCCCCGCTTTGCCCATAAGCTTAGCCAGGATTTCTTGTGAATGTTCATTAAGGCCCCGTCACACCATGACGTTCTGGTCAACGTTCTATGATTGTTAGAGGACACGTTGGTAATCGTCCATGGTCGCTGGAATTGCGCCAGAAAAGCTTTGTGTGAAAGCTGGTGGACGCTGTAATCGTCGGTAATCGTCGGTGATCGGAGGAGAACGCTGGTCCAAAAAAAAAAGTTTTGAACATGCACAAAAGTTCTCATGGAGATCAGCGTTCTTCAACGTTTCATTTAAACGCTGGAGAACTTTCGTGGAACGTTTTATTAACTTTGCACGCGTTTGGCTATCATAGTCAGTCGTTGGGTAGGGTAGACTGAGTACAGTTGATGCACCCGAAATAACTTATGTGCGCAGCAATCCTGAGACGTGATTTTTAGTTTGGACATGCCTACTAACGACCTCTTTGATCCAGGGACACCGAGCGGCATACCCTGAAGACGGAGGAGGGAACGTAAACAGAAGCGGGGTTGCAGGTCCGGTGACTTGACTAGGCTAAAGAGGGCTCCAAACAAACCACCACTGCCCAGTCTTTACGTCGCTAATGTCAGGTCTTTAGGAAACAAGATGGACGAGCTTCATTTGGATATATCGACCCGGTCAACCATACGAGACAGCTCCGTCATTGTCATCACGGAAAGCTGGCTACACTCGGGGATCCAAGACGCAGCGGTGGAGCTGGCAGGTCGCTCACTTCATCGCAGCGATAGAACAGAGGCTTCTGGTAAGAGCCGTGGAGGAGGACTATGTGTATATGTGGAAAAGGACTGGTGTACAAACTCCACTGTCATCGATAAGCACTGTTCACCCGATCTAGAGATGCTAGCAGTCAAATGTAGACCATTTTATTTACCACGCGAATTCTCCGTTACCGTGGTAACAGCAGTATACATCCCACCAGATGCCAACGCTAATGCAGCACTTGGCTATCTACTAGCAGCTATAAACAAACAGCAGACCACTTATCCAGAGGGCGTTTTTATCGTGGCTGGTGACTTTAACCATGTCAACCTCAAGACGGTGCTGCCCAACTTTGATCAACACGTAAAGTGTGCAACTCGAGGAAAAAATATGCTGGACTGTGTTTATTCTAATATTAAAAAGGGATACAGGGCCTCACCCCTCGCACACCTGGGCCAGTCTGATCACCTGTCACTATCCCTGATTCCAGCATATCGCCCCATCATTAAAAAACAAGAAGCTACCATCAAAACTGTTAGGAAGTGGCCTGAAGAGGCATCTCTACAGCTCCAGGACTGCTTTGAACGAACAAACTGGACCTTGTTTTTTAATCAGGATGTGAATGAGTATGCCTTTGCTGTCCTCTGTTACATCAGGACCTGTGTTGAAAATATCACCACCAACACCCGCATCAGGATTCCCCCTAACAGGAAACCCTGGATGACTGGGGAGGTCCAGGCCCTTCTGAGGGAGCGCAACACAGCTTTCAAATCAGGTGACAGAGCACAGTACAGCATAGCCAGGCACAACTTGAAAAAAGGCATCAAGCAGGCCAAAGCCATGTACAGGGAGAAGATTGAGGGCCACTTCACCAACAGAGACCCAACACAAGTGTGGCAAGGCATACAACAGATCACCAACTACAGGGGAAGCCGCAACCCACCCACAAACACCAATGCCTCCTTAGCAGAGGAGCTCAACCACTTCTATGCCCGCTTCGAGACATCTGGGCTAGATAATGGAGCTCCCCCACCTGCTGGCACAGACCACACAGCCATGGTAACAGCAGAGGAGGTAAGACACATCCTCAGGTCTGTGAACACAAGGAAGGCAGAGGGACCAGATGCCATTCCAGGTAGAGTGCTCAAAGAATGCGCATACCAGCTCGCAGATGTCTTTACGGACATTTTTAATATGTCTTTAGCCAAAGCGGTCGTACCAACCTGTTTTAAAACAGCAACTATTATTCCTGTGCTAAAGCAAAGCAACATCAGCACTTTAAATGATTATAGACCTGTGGCGCTCACTCCCATCATCGCCAAGTGCTTTGAGAGGCTGGTGGCGAAGCGCGTTAAGGCTGCTCTCCCTCGCTCCCTGGACCAGCATCAGTATGCTTACAGGGAAAACAGGTCCACTGAAGATGCTATCGTCACAGCCCTCCATACAACGCTGACACACCTGGACAAGGAGACATATGTGAGACTACTCTTCATAGATTACAGCTCGGCTTTTAATACCATCGTCCCCAACCGGCTAATCACCAAACTCCTTGATCTGGGCCTCAGCTACAACCTGTGTATGTGGATTAAGGATTTCCTAACAGATCGCCCCCAGACAGTGAGACTAGGTCCTCACCAATCCTCGAGCCTGTCCCTCAGCACCGGAGCTCCACAAGGCTGTGTATTGAGTCCCCTGCTCTACTCCGTCTACACATATGACTGCACCAACACCCATACATCAAATACAGTAATAAAATTTGCAGATGACACGACTGTGGTAGGACAAATCACCAACGGAAATGAAAGTGCCTACAGAGACGAAGTTGACAGACTGACAGGATGGTGTAAGCAAAACAACCTGACCCTGAATGTCAAAAAGACAAAAGAAATCATAGTTGACTTCAGACGGCAAAAGGCAAACCCTCAACCCCTCATCATCAATGGTGAGGAAGTGGAGAGGACCTCCTGCTTTAAGTTCCTGGGGGTTATGCTCTCAGAGGACCTGAAATGGGTGATGAACACAACCTCCACAGTCAAGAAAGCACAGCAGCGGCTCTACTTCTTGAGAATACTGAAGAGAAACAACCTGTCTCCCGAGCTGCTTAAGTCTTTTTACCACTGTTGCATTGAAAGTGTCCTCACATACTGTATCACTGCATGGTATGTCAACTGCACAGACAAGGACAGGAAATCCCTCAGTCAGGTCATAAGGTCTGCGGAGAGAATAATTGGACTTCCACTGCCTCCCCTGGACGACATCTTTAGGACACGCTGCCTCCGCCGAGCATGTGGCATTTTGAAGGATGAGACTCACCCCGCAAACCATCTCTTCACCCTGCTACCCTCTGGCAGGCGCTACCGGGCCAATACAGCCCGCACCTCCAGACTGCAGAACAGTTTCATCCCCAGGGCCATCACAGAACTAAACAATCACACAACCCTCATACCCTCCACCCAGCACAACTGCACTTTTTGTAGTGGTTGCACAAACAAATTTCGTTGTGTATCTAATGCACAATGACAAATAAAGTCTATTCTATTCTATATGCTTGCTTGAGCCAGCATGAAGTAGATGTAGCCTACTGAACTTGAACATAGCTGAGCACTGTTATAGCTGGTGCTGTTCCATGGCAGATGGATATGATATGAAGACTCTTGTGACATGGACAATGTGTGTGGATGTGTTGATGTTTTCTAATAATAAACATTGAGAAACACAAATTCAGTGTCAAATTTAAATCATTTATTTTAATAACATAAAACCCAGAGGAATAACGCCCGTTATTTCGTAAATCACAGTAATAATAACAGTAAATCTTCGTCCGAAGACATTGCTAGTGAAAGAGGCTTTGTATTCTTCTCATTTTCAGCAGCACTTATCATCTTCTTACTTGCAGCAGCGCTAGTAGCAGAAGCCCCCCCCACACCTTTTCGTGGTCTTGGCGGCATGATGTTCACTGTTCAGATCAACTGAATCCACTATGATTTTCCAGCGTTTTATACCCGTTTGACCATAAAACCCACACGCCAGCAAAACGCTTTTCTGTCATTATTCACAAGTAAATTACACTCTTAACACGCTATTCTAAGGTTGACTTATCGTTTGTTGCGCTGGAGTGACACGTCAGCACACGTTTGTCGCGGACCAGTGACACGTCACTTGGTCGGTGTTACACACTCCTCATGCGTCAGTCCCACGCTAGTCATGTGTCAGTCCTACGCAATTATTTCGTTAGTAACACGCCAGATGTGTCCACATCGCCCTAGAACGCTCGAAATTGAACGATTAGAAAGTTCAGACTGGGATGGCCCGCTTCTTTAAGTACATTTCCATGAGAGTCTCCCATTCATGAACTGTGAACTTGTCTGACTCATCGCCTCGGAATATAGGAGGCTCATTTGTATCTGAACGCATGACTAATTTGACATTAGACAGATTCACTTCTGAAGGCTGTTCAGGATTCTGCATGTTGTGTGCACCCCTATCAGGTTGCAGCTGAGCAACAATGGACTGACCTAACTTTTCAGCTAGCTGTGTGATGATTGCGCCTAAGTCTGTGTCCTGGTCAACTTGTCTTGTCCAGTGCGCTCTACATAACGTGTTGAGGTAAGTATTGGTTCAGCTATGATCTCATGCTTGGCCCTGGTGTACCAACAATGAAAGGATAATTTGGATATCCCCTTCCCACACCTATCTTGCCCACAGAGTCATTATCTTTGCCCTTCTCTTCCCCAACTAACCATGACACACCCTCTGCCATTGTATCACAAATCAACATGCACAGAAAAAAATTTGGTGAAAAGCAAAATCACTGAAAACTACTGCACAGAATCATGAACCAAATTGAGAAATCAAAATGACAGGTTAGCATATATTTAACCTTTATTTACAATGTTCACTTGCATTCCTTGGAATTCTTTTTTTTTTTTTCAGTCCAAAATATTATCTAAATCCAATACTGCGTGCATGCATCAATCTCAGTCCGTAGAGCAATGCACGGAACTCGGCAAGAAACACTGATGATACAGTCCAAAAAAAAAAATACCTGAATACCACACGAGGTAATCAACCTGCAGCTTTCCCACGGCGAACGAACTGGCGTCGCTCCAAAAGTGATCCTCGAGAAATCACGGCAACATTGTAACGGGTCCTTCTGCGTTGTGTTCTTATTCTTCAATAAAACGACCACAAACTGATGTTTTGCGTATTTATTCCTGTACACACACATGACATGTAGTTATCCCATATGCTAGACATTAGCCTGCTCTCTTCAATTCAGGAACCGCTGACTCAAGACTCTTACAAGAATAAACCTCATGTGAAAGCACATAAAATATAGCATAAACACTTCACACATTAGAACAACAATAGAGGAAACAATACATAACATACACTGAATTCAACATACCTGTACACACACATAACATGTATTTATCCCATATGCTAGACATTAGCCTGCTCTCTTCAATTCAGGAACCGCTGACTGAAGACTAAACGTACAGGTTCACGTACTCAGTGTGTTCAATCATCAACATTTAATTTATACAAGATAGAAAAGAAAGGCATAATCAAATCAGAATGTGGTTACATTTCATTAAATAAATGCAAACAAAATGATACATTTTTAACTTCGTTACACTATTATGGTTTGAAATATATTACCGTTTTATTTTTCATGTGACGTCATCAGCCCCCCGTCAACGTCCAAATCTCATAAAAATAGTCTCAATCGTTTGTGCTACATTTGTGCTGCTTTGAGCTGTTAAATATTTGTGCTACTATAGTTATTATTAGTGCTGTCAGTTAAACGCGTTATTAATGGCGTTAACGCAAACCCGTTTTAACGACGTACATTTTTTTCTCGCGAGATTAACGTTCTTTTTGGCCTCGCAAACTGTGTCGTTTTTTACACATGCTTTTGCAACAACTAGTGACCTTAGAAAAACTGCAGCACCACGCCGGATCTAGCTAGACCGGAAGAAAAACAATTGGCACGCCGTTTGGGCTTGGAAGCATAGATATATACAGTATAAAGGCTAGATGTCTCGTCCGCGTTGCCGGCCAACGGAGTCGAATGTCCGCACATGGCGGCCATCTTGCCCCAGTCAGCTCGCTCACCCATAACATTGTGTTGGTAGTGGTATGTACTCTTTAAATAACCATAACTTGCTCAATTTTCAACCGATTTTTAACCGGTTTTGTTTGTTATAAACGCTAGAGTGTAGTTATGACACTGCATACTTATGAATAATTATGTTCGACTCTGTTGAAGGGGCACACAGCGAAATGGCCCGCCTTGCACACAAGTACTTAGCAGCACCGGCAACATCAGTACCTTCTGAAAGGTTGTTTTCAGTGTCTGGGCATGTTGTGCAAAAGAAGCGAGCTTCACTGTTGTCTGAAAATGTCAACAGGCTTGTCTGTTTGAGTAGCTGGCTGAAAGCAAAGAAGTAGTAGGCTTACCTTTTATTGATAGCCTAACTGTTACGGTTCATTGTTCCGAAATAAGAGGCCTGACTGCTATTTTCACAGCAAACTTGAAAAAAAGAAAATATTAAGCCATGGCACTATAGTGTCCTTGTTTACCTGAAATGTGCACTTCATAATTTTATTTTGCACCGCCCTGTTTGGCAGATGTTTTTCAATAAAATAAAACATTTGCATGAAGCAAGCCAATCCACTTTTCCATGTTGATAAGAGCATTAAAATGAAACAAATAAATGAAGGGACATTAAGAATAGATAAAATTTGCGATTGATTGCGAATCATTTTGAGTTAACTATGACATAAATGCGATTAATCGCGATTAAATATTTTAATCGTTTGACAGCACTAGTTATTATTAAAACTTTATTTTGCCCACTTGTTATGTAACCAGCCCACTTGTTATGTAACCAGCCCCCCCCCCCCATCAACGTCCAAATCTCATCAAAATGGTCTCTATCATTTGTGATACGTTTGTGCTGGTTTGTGCTGTTAAAATAATTGATTGTTCAAGGCCTACTTGTTAAGATAGCCAATGCTACCTGCCTATGCGTCTGTGTGACGTCAGCATAACTTCTGTATGAAGTCAGCTGCCCCTGCAGTGCTTTTCAGTTAGGGGCCTTAATCATATCCAACGTGACCCTGGGCTGGGCATGAAAACCAAAGGATTGGATGTATTAGGAAATGTGATAAGAGAAGTAAAGAGGCAATTTCTCACGTTGACAACGCAACTGCGTGTGCCATTTATTAATCAACCAACAAAGTGCAAAAATAGCAACAAATCAGATTTCTTAAATGTAGAAAATAGCATCCCTTGTTGAACATGAAACGGAACATGGAATGTTTTTACTACTCTTTTGTGTAGAACACGTTCTGTTTTTCCGGAGCAGTGGAAACCCCCTTGGACAGATCATCATACCGCTCCCATGCCGAGAACGTCCTCCTGCAGTATGCCACATAATGTCCCATAGCTTCCCTGTAAGGCCCTGGAATAAAAGCAACAATGCCCCTCAGGAGGAACTGCTCATTTCCAATGGTGATGTGCATGGGAAAATCTTGGAGTCTGTAGGTGCGCTCTGCAGCAATTTCGACCCACAGTGCTGCTCCTGTGGAGTAACTATGGTTGACTTCACCATTGCACGAGGACTCCGGCATGGAAGGGTCCACTGTCATTGATGGCTCAGTTACTTTTGTTTTTTTTAGAGGTCTTAGGCAGATTCAGGGTTGCAGTTGGACTCCCTCCACAAGTGTTGCCTGGAGACCTTGGATGCCCTCTCTTTCTAAAATGTCCCCATCAATAGGTGCTAGGGGAACTGGCCTGCTGAATGGAACACCCCTACTGCAGTCTGAATTTGAGCACTGGATCTCCATCACCAGACAAGGAGCATGGCTCATCAACTTTGTGATGATGTAAGCAATGTTACACTCTGAATCGACCTGCTTTGCCCCAGACTTCAGTACTTTGTAGCTGAAAATGTTCAGGAGAATTTTTGCCCGCTGTCTGTAGGCATCATGGTTGATTCCCTTTGTCACAATTATTGTCACTATGTTGAATATTTCAGTGTTTTCCTAGTGACTCTGGATGTATATTCTGAAATTTTCACTGTCACAGAATGCACAGCAGAGACACTGACTCAACGAGTTAAATGCACATGTGTTGCTAAGACTGACCTGTGCCTTGTCTACCTAAATAGGTTTTGTCAGATTGCCGTTTGGTAGAAGGCCAATTTTCATTTTTTGTTTTTTTAGGAGCCGTCTACATCAGGGGTTTTCAACCGGGGGTCCGTGGCCCCCTGGTGGTCCGCGACAGCATCGCAGGGGGTCCGCGACATGATGAGTCTATGTTTATCAGTTCACCATTGATTTTTTAATTTTTTATAAATTCGCTTTGATATTTCAACACATTTCCAGATTACTGTTGAATATCGTGAAAAATAAAACAAGCTGATAATAATATAAAGGAGATTCACGCTGAATGTAGCCTTGCACCTATCCAGTCTATGGTAGCCTGTGCTTTGCTAATGTTAATGCATTGCGTCCCTAACGTCACGCGCATATTATTCATAACGTACAGTCTCGCGCGCAAAGTTCACAAGCATCTGCATAGCCTACGTGTACTTTTGAAGTTTAGTCGAAAAAGTAATACTTTTGGTGAAGGACTGAAGTTATCTACTGTCCTTAGCTAACATTTCATTCTAACGTCGAGTTAGCTGGTCAGAAGCACCAATGGATCGGTTTTTAGTGAGGAGAGTGACAGAGGGACAGGCTGCCACGACAGAGGGACAGGCTTCCAACAAAGCTACACGTTCACAGGATACAGGGAAACAAATTCAAAAAAGAAAAAGAAAACACAATGAGGAATACATCAAATACGGATTTACAGTGACGTCAGACAGAGCAGGAGAGGAGGTAGGCTACCAATGTGTTTCGTGTGTTCAACATTACTGTCAACTGAAGCCATAAAGCCGTCGAAACTATTGCGGCATATGGAGACGCATCACGTTTTCTTGAATGCCAAGCCTATTGAGTACATGCAACAGATGTTGCGTGATTTTTATATGACTTAAGTTCTGGATAAGTTGCCAGACAGAATTTCCAGAGCTTGCTGCAAATGCAATGAGGTGTCTTGCCCTTTCAAATACCTCTGTGGGAGCGGTTTTTCAACAATGTCGTACTTGAAGAATAAGTACAGGGCAAAGCTTGAACCAGAGAATGGTATGAGACTGTCGCTATCTACCATTTCGCCACGAATAGACCGGCTGTGTGGACTTCACCATGCCCAGATATTACACTGACAGGTCTCCCCTCTCTCCACGCACGCACACACGCGCTCACACAAACACACGCACGCGCGCGCAGGCACATCAGTGGGCCGTGGATTACTTTCTAGTCAGAATGGTGGTCCCTGGGACAAAACCAGTTGAAAACCCCTGGTCTACATGAAGCCACTCAGGGCATGGGGTTAGATAGCTTTTCCTTTTTTTTGGTGGTACAGCAAATTTTATCACAGTAAACTGGAGGTGTGTCCATTTTATTTGGCTCTGTGTCTTTTGTTTTGACTGAGAGTGCTGCAGAGGAAAGCCGCATCTGTCCTTCGATGTAACCGAGGTGTCTGCTGATGAAACGGTCCAGGCGTATGGGCAGGTTTTCGTGTTTAAATAAACCTAATTTTTGAATTCCGCCTCTACATGAGCTACATAGAACTGCCGGTGGCCGTGCTGCTTGCAAAATATTCGACCATCACACCAGCCCATATTGGCAGGTATGAGCACATCCTGATTAAGTGAGGAAGCAGCTCAGGAAGGAAATGCAGATTATCCCGGTCACCCCCATGTGATGTAAGTCTTCTGCTCTCAGCACAGATTTCGGCAACCCAAGATTTTGCATCAGTGTTGCATTCAGTCACTGAATGGCTGGATGTTTCAGTCACTCCACAACTGCAATGGATTGGATGAGGTGTCTTGCGTCTTCAATTGAGTGACATTGGAAAAGCTGTGCAAATGACCTCACATAGAAGTCCTTTACTCGGCGTCCCTTTTTTTGTAGAAATTCCCATCGAGTGATTAGTTTGATGCAATGGCAACATCTACTCGGATGAAGCAGGGAGGTAACTGACAGTCTGCGTGACCCAGTAGTACACCAAAGCAGGTATTTATGAAGGACCTTAGGTCGGGCTGAGGTGTGAAGGCCTTGACAAGAGCCCCTAGTAATGCCAGTGAGAAATCTGACACAGCCTCTTTTGGAATTGGTGCCCCTGCACTATGCACCAGTTTGTCAATGTTGTGCTTTTCAGACAGCATCTGTACTACAGGTGTGTGTACACCAGTGTGACCAGACAGGACTCCTTGATACAACAATATGTGGCCAGATTTATCTGTTGTTCGTCTTACCACAGAACCAGTGGCATCAAAGCTAACACTTGACCCATGTTCAAGGGACTTGTACACCTCCATCTGCAAAGGGGTCCAGTAGTGGCAAAATAACTTGTCCAGCCCAATGTCAAAAATGCTCCCACTCAAACTGGCACTGTACTTCAGAAGCTGCAGTGACAAGACCGGATCTTTGTGCTGCAACTCCTTACTTCCCCTCTCTGACTTCGCCTTTCTCAGAGTAGATAGGCTGGGTAGGTGGCTTGGCTCGGGGTCGCCCATGGACATCAGCTTTTTGGCCTTGGCTGCTCTCCACACATGAGGAAGTTCTTTCCCCCGCCAGAGCTCCTCCGACACCTTCACCCTCTCTTCACCGGCCAAATGCCGTTTGCCGCTGTGGAGACTTTCATTCACCTGCTCCAGTGAGCAGTCCAGGATCACGGGTTCATGCTCCTTTGGCAGTGTGTCTGATGTTATCTGCAGTGTTCCCTCTCTTCTTAGAAGGCGAGTCCAAGAGGGCTTTAAGATTGAATAGCACCTTTTGTTGGTTTGGGTTTCACTGCACTGGTACAGTGCTTCCTCCAAAAACTACTCCTTCCATTCCTGAAAAGGAATCTGCAGTTAAAACACAATTGTGTCAGAGTGGCAGTCATCTGAACTGGGAGACTCCTCAGGATGTTCCTCCATCTGTATCTTCCCCAGCCTTTCCCAAATGTCATGCCTATTCATTTTCATGAAGGTATACATGGCTTTTGAGGTCATTCTGCCTCCAAGCTTCTCACTTAGATTTGTCCAGATTGCATGTGAAGGTGGCACAATGTCCTGGCCGTGTAATATGTGGTCCTTGGCTGCCAATATAATTTGAGTGACCTCATCGTGGCCACAAGATGGGATCCTCGGCCTCTAAGGGAAAGTTACAGAACCATTACATACAGTGGGGAAAATAAGTATTTGAACCCCTGCCGATTTCGCAAGTTTGGCCACTTGCAAAGAAATGTGTGATCTATAACAGTGAGAAATAGAATATCAACAAGCAAATCCAGAAAACTGCATTTTATAACATTTATGACTTTATTTGTATTTGATGCAGAAAATAAGTATTTGAACCCCCAAGCAAACAGCAAGAATTCTGGCTCCCAATGACCAGTTATGTGCCCAAGAAGCACACAGATTAGTCCTCATTAGGCCTAACAAGGTACACCTGATCTCAACTGGTGACGTGTATAAAAGAAACCTGTCCAAAGAATCATACTTCACACCTTCAACCTCACCACCATGGGCAAGACCAAAGAGTTGACCAAGGACGTCAGAGAGAAGATTGTAGACCTGCACAAGGCTGGAATGGGTTACAAAACCATCGGCAAGCAGCTTGGTGAGAAGCAGACAACTATTGGTGCGATTATTCGTAAATGGAAGCAACACCAAACAACTGTCCATCGCTCTAGGTCTGGGGCTCCATGCAAGATATCCCCTCGTGCGGTATCGGTGATCATCCGAAAGGTGCAGAATAACCCCAGAACTACACAGGGGGAGCTTGTGAATGATCTCAAGGCAGCTGGGACCACAGTCACCAAGAAAACCATTGGCAACACACTACGCCGTAGTTGGTTTGAAGTCCTGCAGAACTCGCAAGGTCCCCCTGCTCAAGGAAGCACATGTACAGGGCCGTCTGAAGTTTGCCAATGAACACTTGAATGATTCTAAGGAGGATTGGGAGACAGGATGTGGTCAGATGAGACCAAAATCAAGCTCTTTGGCATCAACTCCACTTGCCGCATTTGGAGGGGGAAGAATGCTGAATACGACACCATCCCCACCGTCAAGCATGGAGGTGGAAACATTATGCTTTGGGGCTGTTTCTCTGCCAAGGGTACAGGACAACTCCACTGCATCGAGGGGACTATGGATGGGGCCATGTAATATGGAATATTGGGCTTGAACCTCATTCCCTCATTCCCTCCCATTGAAAACGCAACCTTAAGGATTTGGAGAGGATCTGCAAAGAGTAGTGGACCAAAATCCCTCCTGAGATGTGTGTAAACCTGGTGACCACCTACAAGAAAAGTCTGACATCTGTGCTTGCCAACAAGGGTTATTCCACCAAGTACTAAGTCATGTTTTGCTAGGGGTTCAAATACTCAAATTAAGTCATAAATGTTATAAAATGCAGTTTTCTGGATTTTTTTGTTGATATTCTGTTTCTCACTGTTAAAATACACCTACTATTACAATTATAGATCACACATTTCTTTGCAAGTGGCCAAACTTGCGAAATCGTCAGGGGTTCAAATACTTATTTTCCCCACTGCTGATGGAAGTGGAAACATTGCCTCTCACCCCCACTACTCCTCAACTACGCATATGGACAGCCAAACTCTACCCACTCACTCTGTTCTTTTTCTTTCTCTCCTAATCCAGACTATCTTCGCTATGGGACGCTGCTGTAATCTCTCCACCCGGTCTACCCATAGAAACCCTCTGCCAATTGCACCCACCGCCACCGCACTGCCGTACACTTACTCTACCTCATACCCTATGCTAGCATTTATATGCAATATATATTATTGCCTCCATCGACATGTTTCTCTGTTCCTACTCCCCTTACCCCTGTAATAGTAACCCTATCAGCACAGTGTATACCCACTAAACTGGTCTTGTTTGTATCATGTATTTACCACCGGATGTCTGTATATATATTATGTACACCTACCAAATGCAGGATATGTACAACACCTGTTGTTTCCCATCCCCTTCTGCCACACAACCCTCCCCCCATCCCCCCTTCCTATCTCCACCTGGCCGACCTCAAGCAGATGGGTCCCCCCTTATGTGCCGTGGTTCTGCTTAAGGTTCCTTCCTGACTAACAGGGAGTTTTTTCTTGCCCGTGTTGCCAATGTGCTTGCACTAAGGGGGTTCAGGCTCTGGGCTCTGTAAAGCGCCTAGAGACAATTGTATTGTTATGGCGCTATATAAATAAAATTGAATTGAATTGAATTGAATTGAATTGAATACATTCCATTCAAGTGACTTGTTAACAATGGACAATGTAAATAACAGAAAACAACTGTAAACATATTTGCTTAAACAGACGTATTGTACATTTAAATGCTGTGATGAAGATAGTCAAAACATTTTGAACAATGACAATAGGAACTTAAAGGGTTGTATTCTTAGCAGACAATTTTGTCTGACATTATAAAGAGTGTAACATGTTTTACTAAACGCTCAGTATGACTGATACAACATTTAAACTTTAAGATGTCATACAATACTGTGTTAAAACAATCACACAACTCCAGTACACTCTCATACACAATGGTAAGAGGATGGTCCCTTTTATGGATCCAGGAATCACACGACTCCACACACTCTCTCATGCACACACTGGAAAGAGGACCCAGGAATTGAGTTAGGATTCTCCTGACTCTCTTCCCTTCTGGGAGGTATGTTTCCATTTTTCAAGGACGTGTTCAGTGAAGAGTTTGCAAAAATACGGGCGTCATTCTCCCAGGCCATTTTACTACTATGTCCATGAAGGAATATTTATAAATCGCAGGTGGCTTGAATGTTTAAGGTAAACCTCCCTTTTCTATTGAGGTAATCAGTAGAATTGGCCGATGGTTGCTTAATCTCTACATGCATCCCATCCACAGCACCTAGGCACTGAGGGAGGCCATGAGCTTCTTCAAATCCCTGCACAAGTAACTGGACAGCAGCTTCTGTTTTCGGCAGTTTGATATATTTAGGACCCAAGTCGACTGTTATGGCTCTACACACCTGTTTGATTATTATTGAAACGGCCGATCTAGACAGACCGAATGCGTTTGCCGTTTTACGTAGTCTACCCTCATCAGACAAATAGTATAGGGTGAGGGCAACTTTTTTAACAACACTGACCGGCGACCGCATGACAGTAGTCTGACCTTCTATGGAGGGACGCAGTAACTCCGAAAGAGACAAAAGTGATGAGCGCAACATTCTGAAGTTCTTATGCCACTCCTCCGGGAGGACTAGTTCTTTTCCGAAGTTTTCCCACCAGACAGCGGTTCGCCCTGGTCGGATCCAAAACCGCCGGCGGCGACGTTGGCAGGCAATGTACCTACATCTTGGGAGTGTAGAAAGCTGTAGAAGGACTGTTGACCTCCGTGCTCCTCGATGTAGAAAATCAGATGTGTTTGTAAATACAAACAGGCCAAAAGGGTTTGCATTAATGCACAAATGAGCACTACCTTGACAGCATCCATGATCAGTAAGCAAACCAACTGTAAACATAGGACGCTCACATGACGTGATGCATTTTTAGTCGCAAACACAAAAACAGAGTTTTCAGAAATCTCCACTTTGGCCGGAGTTTTTAGAAATCATCATTTCCGTGATAAAAACATCCGTTTTCGTGTAAATGAAAGGCCAAACCGCATGAAAATATATGCGTTTTCCCACCGTGTAAACGGGGTTTAAGGGATCAAATTCAATTTTTGTACTCAGGGAGATGAGTAACGTTGGTAACGGATTGTTCATGATAACTGTTACACCCCACTACAGTAACAAATATTAGTCTTAAAGAGACAGAACCACATTTCTGGCTATATCATTATGAGGAATAATCATTCTCTAGGCTAGTCATGGTTGTTATCCATTGTCATCAATCAGTGCATCATGTATTAATTTACCTTGGTTTATCATCATCTTGTTTGTAATACTGTACATAATTGTTCATACCTGCATGTCTTTGATATTTATTTATTTTTAGAAATCACGGTCTATGTCATGAGTGTGTGTGTATGTGTGGCTGTGTGTGTGTGAGTGTGAGTGTGTGTGTGTGTGTGTGTGTGTGCTGTTACATACCGGCTCAAAGTACGCAACATAAAATGGGAGACACCGAACAATTTCAATAATAATAAGTACATTTATTAAATAATAATAGAAGTTTAACAAGACTAGAAATATTGAATATTAAAGGATTGAAAATTAGATTAGTGTGGTGCAAGTCAGTGTAAAGGAATAACCAAAATGTTGTGTGGGTCAGTATGGGGGAAACAAACAAAAGCGCAACGGAAGCCCAAAGCTGGAGTGCAGGGGCGTAACTATAGGGGGTGCAGCAGGTGCGGTCACACCTGGGCCTGTGGGTATATATGCTATATATACACACTTGAAAAGGCAAATTTATCTCCATCATGGTAGGTATTATTTGTGGGAAAAATAGTAGCAATCTATAACAAAATAGATGCTTATCTTACATACACTTTAAAAAACGATTCAATTTAATGAATAAGTTCTTATTTTCTTTGAAAATATGATAATGCATCACCACTTTTATGTTTGAAAGGCATTGTTCGGCTTGCAGGTGTGCTGTGCCTCTGGCTGCGTTGATCCAACTGATGACGGAGGAGGTGTGTAACGCATGGGGTTGTGTTGATAACGGAGACGTTATAGTGAGATTGACAGGTCAACAAACCAATCACACCGCTAGCAAGCTGTTTACCTTGTGGGTAGTAGCATGCTAACATTAGATAGGTGGCTCAGACACCTCGCAAATCCTCTGAGACGAATTTTTCAGTTACAATAACAGAGTTTTTACATTGTACAGTGTCTATTTCTAGGTAACTTAAAAAAAATCTAACCAAAAAAAGGCAAACAAACAACTTCTAGGTACAAATACGACCATCTACGGAGTTTGGTCTGCCATCTTTTTTTTTAAGCTTTGCGCTCTTGAGACGTGACCATAAACTCGATCTGATTGGCTAGAGCCTGGGCTGTCGTTTTTGCATGAAAGGCGATTTGATTGGCTAACGCATGCGTTACCTCTCGAAAAGTTGAACATTTTTCAACTTTTGCCGCAAGCAACGCATTCAGTGCAATGCAACGGGACCCAACGGAGCCACAATTCAGTTTGGCAACGGATGACGTCACCCCATTCAAAGTGAATGGGGATCCGTCAATCTTGAATGCAATCTTCAATGCATTCCAACGCATTTGTGTGAGTGAGCCGTTAGTCAGCTTGTCGGCCTTGGCGTTCAGATGTTGCGCCTAAACTAGCTATATCGTCTCGTCACATGATCAAATAGAGACTTGATATTGGAAAACAACATACATATTACCCAGCAATCATCATTGCAAATCTGAATATGACAAAAATACCAAAGAAAATAATAACTTATTCATTTCATTGAATCGTTTTTTAAAGTGTATGTAAGATAAGAATATCATTGTGTTATAGATTGCTACTATTTTTCCCACAAATAATACCTACCATGATGGAGATAAGTGTGACGACAGCTAGGCCTTTTCTGTTATATTTCTAATTGTCTGCTCCCTAGCGCTTGTGTTCAGGTGTGCTTGTAGGCAGGGCCGCTCTTGATCAGCTGAGGGGCTACACCGGCGCGCAGGTGTAGCCACGGCCTTTATAGGAGCTGCTTCCGTGACCTGTTCCTCGCGTAAATAAACAATCGACGACTTCCACACACAAATATGTCATGGGGTAGGCTTCTCTAAGGTCGTCTTCGACAAAAAAACCTTGCTCCACCTGGCGGTGAATTGTTTTCAGCACCCACAGCCTTCCGAGAACCATAAATGAAAAAGAGTCTGTCCGTAACAGAGTCGTAGAAGTATATTTCGGCTTTAAGTTTTGTTTTCTGCTCTTCTACGCAAGTTACTTGTTTATTCACTTCATGATGAAACCACTTGAACAGAAGAGATAAGAATCAGGAAGTTAATTACTAACTGCAGTGTGTGTGTGTGTGTGTGTGTGTGTGTGTGTGTGTGTGTGTGTGTGTGTTACTGAACTACTAACTGCCAGCAACTGAACCATATCAACATGTTTTCTCAAAATCCCCCAAGAGTACTGAAGGGAAACACATTTCATTATTCAACATCCTAAAGACAATAAAGACCAGAATAATCAAGTTGGTCATTCAACCTAACGGGTTCCGAAACAGATTTGATAAAAGCTAATGATAATGAATAAAATAAACAAACAATAAAAAAACACATCCCCAAGCAGACCATTTTCTGCAGTGATCACTGATACACATTTATAGTTTTATATGAATAAGATCCCCAACATCTGACTTTTTTAAGGAATAAGAAACACGAGGAATAATCTCTTCTTACCTGTTTGGTCCCTTATAATAATTAAAAACATAAAATGAGAAAATGTTACTGATCATCCCCAGTCTACAAATTCGTATTTTTCATCGACTGCAAACATGTTAATAAACAACCATCTCATTAAGAATAGCAGGAATATAGGATATTTAGGAAATAGGAAATAAGTAATCTTCTCTCATCACAAAGGGAGATAGTTGAATCATATCAGTAAAATGGATATCAGGATTTGTTTCATGTTATAAAAAAGTCATTCATTGAATAATGCTGGAGTGGTCTCTTAATCTTTTCCGGAGCTGTATATGAATCACTCCATTGTTTATCCTTACTTTGTAGCTTGATGTACAAATGCACATTTCTGTTGTTTGGTTTCTTGTGCTCATCTTCCAATAACAGTTCCAAGTCTGACAGATATTCATTAAAGCCATGTCAGCTGTATTTGTTAATTTAGCTAAAATGACCAAATGATAAGTGCACTCCTTATGATGGAAGTCTAACTGTCTAAATGTCATCATTTTATCTGCAACATCTGGAACACCTGGAGTGAGTTCTTCAGACACACTTCTCTGTCTTCTTGAGATTTGTCTGCCCCATGTTGAATGACTTCCTCAAGCCTATTAAGGCTTTGGTTGGCGTCAAGACTTTCCAGGCAGGTGGAATGTCTGCAGGCTCAGCATCATCATGTTCAGCAAATTCCTTATTATGTTTCATCAGAACATATTTCCAGTAGTCTGAGGCCTCCATGCTTGGGTCTCCCGCTATCTCCCAATTGGGGTAGATGTCCCTGTACCGCATGTAGGGGTGATACTTTCCTTTGGATTCAGAACTCTTAAATGTTCCTTCACTGATCACAGCAGTTGTGCAGATATCAGTTACCAACATTTTGGAGTCCTCAAACCAGTATCGGCCAAGTCCTTCAGGTCTGTGCATGCTGGAGAAGTGCGTTTTGTGGTCCTGACCTCCTGCTTCACAGGGTGTCCCACAGAAGGGACACTGTTCCCCACATCCAAACAGTCTGGTGAAAAGCAGCTCATGGGGTTTGGTAGGTAGCTGTCTGATAGCTTCTCGAAGGTATTCTTGGGAGGTTGGGGACTTGAACTCATCACTTAAGGACAGTTGCATGTCTGAGAGGGAGTCTATGAGGATACTAGCAAACTGCTGTGTGTTGGCATTCTTTAAAGTGATAAAGAAAGTGTCTTCTTGGAAGGCTAGTTGGTCTTTAAGATCAGCACGTATTTTCTGTATGAACATTTTCATCTCAGTGTTTTCCTCAGTCTCCTCTTTGGCACGAGTGATTGCATCAGTCACTTTCTGCACTACTTCAGAGAGATGCTTCATCTTTAGTTTTTGCCACGTGTCATCCAGGGAAAATGTTTCAATAGTTTTGTCCAAGATCCAGTTGTTAACAAATGTTTTGTAATTATGTGTGTATTCTTTGAATTGTTCAAAAGAGTCCTCCTGAAGCAGCTGCTTTAAAAGGGCAAACTGGAAGTGAGTCCTTGTGCTGTAGTTCACTCCTTCATCTCCGGTCACCATTGCATCTGCAATATCTGAGCCGAGCCTTTTGGTGATGTAGTCCTTGACTGCTGGTGTCAAACAGTCCTGTGTGAATTCTACAGCTTTCTTCAGGCACTGATCTGTGTCATGGAACACATCAATGAACTCCTCCAGGAACTTTTCCTTTGACTGTTCTAGGCGTATCTTAGGGTCACTGTCACTGATAAACCTGTCATGCAATTTCTGAAATTGGACTGCTGCTTTCCAGCAGATAAGGAACTTCAGCTCACATTCACAGTCCTCACCTGGAGAGACTTGTTTCTCTTTGAATTTGTCATCAATCATGTTGAGGACTTCTTTGATATATGTCTTATGGTAGGTTTTGTTGTTCTTTACTGTATCTGAGACAAAGCTCTCACAATCTTTGATGATGGCTTCACACACCACCTGTGGGTTAATACTAAATAATTTGTTTTTAAATGAAGTCCAAGACCAAGAAGTCTGTACTTTGAATGGCTTTTGTCCAGCTGTTCTGAAATCAGCTTCATTCAGCTTCTTACAGACATCTCCTGATTTTCTCTGGAAGTGCGAGTTTAACTCAAAGAGAACCTCCTTAACAACATCCAGCTTTTGAAGCTCTACCGAAGACAGTTCTGCCACCAAATTCTTCCACATTTTCTCAAATTCTCTGTTGAGATCGTCATCGGATACATTTTCCCTTCTCTTTCGACAGGATTGCACAAGATCCTGAACCTTTTTCTCTATATTCTCAGTCATCGTGTTGTTGATCATGTCAACTTGTTCCAATCCTTCTTTAATTTCAACTGCCTTCAGCAGAGAGGATTTCAGGGAGCTCTCTGTCTCTCGTCTCAGGGAGCTGACACTGATCTTGAAGTCTTTTCTATATTTCTCCACTAAAGCAACACTACTGTCCTTAGTCTTAAAGTACCTCTCCAGGTTTTGAAGGATTTTCTCCTCCTCCTCATCCAGTTTCCCCGATGCTTCAGTGTTCATCTCTCTAAGATGGTCTCTCAGATAAGTCTTCTGGTCATCTGCACCAGTCATTCCAAAGTTGGATATTAACGTTTCCTTTTTCAAAAGCCAAGAGTTCATCTCTTTCTGAAAAGACCACTCCCATGTATTATACTCAGAGCATAAATTTGTGTATGCGTCAGCAACCAAACTGTTCCTGAAGCTGAAGATGAACTTTTCATATTTCACAGCTTCCCACAAACAATTAGTCCACCTCAGAAAGCCCTCTGCATTAATTCTGTTGATATTATCAGATGTTTGTAAGCAGTCAATCAAAGTCTTCTTGATTTCATAGACAGCTTCACTGTAGCCAGCATTCACTGGGGCCATTGGGGGAGTTCCATGCCAAAGTCCAGGGATGTAGTAGCTGTCTTTGTCAGGATCATATTCCATCACATCTGTGAACTTTGTATAAGCTTCTTTCTTCTCCATTTTTGCTGCTGCTTGGGTCATCTCATCCAGCTGCTCCATCAGCTTCTTCCTGTCTCTCATGTTGCTGTCATGAGCAGACATGTCTGACACGTTCTGATGCACAAACAGACATCTGGGCTTCTTTCCAACCTCCTTCATCCTGAGAAAGGCGTGGACCACAATCTGCAGAATGTCCTTCATCTCTGTGGAGTTCTCCATGGCAATATTGATGATGGTGATGTCACTGAGCCCTATGACCAGCGTTGCTAATTCGTTGTCGTGTTCGTAGCTTGTGTCCAATGCTGCCAGCTCAGGTGATTTTAAGCCCTCTGTGTCAATGACCATGATGAAGTCACACTTGAGCTCAGATCTCAGTTCCTCAGAGACTTTAATCAGCAGCATGAAGGCTCCTCTGGTGCATCTTCCACTGCTGACTGCAAACTGCATTCCAAACATGGTGTTGAGAAGGGTGGACTTCCCAGTGCTTTGCACTCCCAGCACAGTCAACACCAGGATCTTGCTCTTAGTGTCCACCAGCTGATGTAGCTGAGTCAGGACCTCCTTTATCCACTTCATTGGGATGTTTGATGCGTCTCCATCGACCAGCTCAACTGGAAACCCATCCAGCAGCATCTGAGCACACAGAGCAGGTAGGTGCTGGACTTGTTGTCGGGCTGGGTTGTTTTCTGGAAGGGACCAAGCACACTCATAAAGCTGGCCCAGCTCACGGAAGAAGTGCTCAGGACCCAACGAGCAGTTGGAGATTTGCTCATCTAAATCTGCAATCAGCTCCTTATTCTGTGGTGTGTTTCTACAGCAGTCTTTGTACTGGTCTCTCAGTGTGGACAGGTTATGTCTAGAGAGGGTGTCCAGCTGAATCTTCAGCCACTTCAGGAAGTAGAGACGCTGTGTTCCTGACTCTGAGATTCCAGCTGTGAATTTGACCATGGCTTCTGAGAAAGCCTTCTGCTGTTGTTCCTCTCTGAGTTTTGATTCTTCTGTCTTGAGTGAACTCTTGTATTCCTCAATGCCTTTGTCTGCATTTCGCATTCTGCATCTCTCTTTTTCTATCTGACTGATTCGCTTCCAGATTTTACCATGTAACGGCAACTGGTCTTCCTTGAATTTCACAACATCCTGAATGCTTCCAGTGATGCCTTCAGCATTTGCTTTGCCATTTCTACACTCAGTGCAGTCCTCATCAACCACAATACCACAACCAGCAACAGCAGCCATGTCCGCCACTTTAATTTTAATTGGATTATTTCCAATGGCACTATTCACATGGAAAAACAAAGCCTTTACAAACTCTGCATCATTCTGCTTTTTCTTGATGATCACATTGGTCTCCTTCACCTTGTGTTTTCCGAGTGTCTCCATGTTGAAGGTCTTACTCTGAGAGTTGGTGACCAGGAACAGCTCAGCTCTGCTCTCTCTGTTGTTCAGAGTGCTGAGGTCTCCCTCTAGGTCATCACTGAAGATGAATACTGCAGCTGAGGTCTGACACAGGAAGGACATCTGGGTCTTAAACAACCTGCCGTCTCCTCTCAGATTGGCTATGGCCACTGGCTGGGTGAACATGTC
This sequence comes from Clupea harengus, assembly GCF_900700415.2. Classification (NCBI taxonomy): domain Eukaryota; kingdom Metazoa; phylum Chordata; class Actinopteri; order Clupeiformes; family Clupeidae; genus Clupea; species Clupea harengus. The sequence goes on along the minus strand of NC_045153.1, from coordinate 1,161,590 downwards.
AATGTTTGTTTTACCACAGGGTAGATACCAGCTGACTTCAACCAGGCCATCTGAGATTCTCCTGGGCACATCACCACACTCCATGTCACGGTGAACAAATGCATTATTGTGCTGATGAGGATTACTGAGCAACTTGTTCAGAGTTTGAGATTTGGGCAGACTGCTCTCTCCTAGTCTAACAAAAGACACCATGGGGATGTCCATTTCTACGATCCTGCCCTCTACAAATGTCCTGTCACCTGCTAGAGGTCTGAACTTTTTAACCAGGTCTCTCATGGCCCACAGCATCAGAGTGCTCTGCTGTGTGTCACAGTTTGGCAGCAGCAAAGGAATAGCAAACTGGCACATGGACATTTTGGAGACCATTTCCTGCTGGAGGAAAGGATCTGAGCAGTGGAAAAGAGCAGTGATCAAATCTAGAGGATTAATGGCATCAGAATCATCATTAGCATCAGTTAAACAATAATTATACATTGGCTGGTCTTGTGAACATTTGATATTTCTTGCATTTAAATTGGCCATCATCAGTTTCCTTAAGAAGGTCCACGGTAGCTGCTCCAGACTTTGTGCTGGTTTGTCAGACACTGCGTTACTGTTGATCTCCAGGACTGAGCTGAGTGTGAGTTTCCCTCCATGAAGATCCCCCAGGCCCAAGGTTGACAGCAGCTCAGGAAGGAGGTGTTCTGGGGGTTAAAACATATTTGGCTGTTTGTACAGGGTTACTGGATTGCATTGCTCTTATGTCTTTGTTCTACTACACTACCTGGTTAAAATATCTACCGTCTTTATGTCTGTCTATGGTTTTCCTCCCCACAGGGGGCGCTAATGAACTCTTCCAGTCACCTGTGAATGCATGCTTCTGGCTGAGAGTGTAGTATTTAACATTCCTCAGTCTAAGCACTGGCACTTTATCCTCTCTACTTTAATGCACATTTTCAACTTAACAAAAACAGGTCATTGAGTGATATACACAAAAAGGTGATACAAAGGTCTGATGCAGTTTGATGTTGACATGCAGTTGCCACATGCTACCCTATGACACAAAAAAAAATCATGGTGTGAGAGAACAGTTGTTAAAAACTGTTAAAAAGGCAAACTGTTCTATGGGTTAATGTTAAAGAAAGTATTTGTATATTTTATCATGAATTATATTTTGTCATGAATGTATTAACTAAAAGTTCTTACTCCTATATGCTGTGCCTAAATGTTCTATAGAACAAGCTGTTCTTTTCCTCAGGAAGATTCCTTAACCAAAGAAAGCTTTGAAACCAGGGGTCTCATGTAATGTTTTCTCTAACTGTCTTGTTGCTATCACTGCACCTCCCTCTCTTCCTGATTTAATGTATACACACACTTCAATAAAACCAGCTGCTTGACCAGAGAGAAGCAGAGAGAACTCAGACATTTTGTCTTTCTCTCTCCTCCAGGCCTGGGAGCAGTTTGATTTAACCATGCTCAGGGTTGTGGTTTCTTTTATTTAAGAAACATAGTAAAAGTTAAGGGTTTTTCCCTGACAGTTAATATTGGCTATGTAGTTGTAGATTGCACATAGTAGATTGCAAATGAAATACCATAATAATAGAAACACCAACTTCAACTAGCACATCAAATACAGTAACCTTAAGTGTCCGTGTGTTTTAGTCAGAAATATTTACATCCCAGCTGGATAAAGTTGAAGTTAGCTTTGTCTCCTTTATGTCTTTATGTTGTTACATAGTGTTAGGTATGGTCAGAAATATTTACATCCGAGCTGGATGAAGTTGTAGTTACCTTAGTATCTAAAAGCCCTGACCCTCTCCTTTATGCCTTAGTATCTAAAAGCCCTGACCCTCTTCTTTATGTCTTTATTAGGGATGGGAATCGAGAACCGGTTCTTGTTAAGAACCGGTTCCCAGTGGACCGATTCCTTGGAATCGTTAGCTAAAATCCTTTTCGATTCTGTTATCAATACTTAAAAAAATTGAAATTTTAATTTTTCGATTTTTTTCCCGATTCCGCTATAGATGCCTTAAAAATGATTCATTTTTAGATTTTTTTTTTTTTGGATTCCGGTATCGATATAAGTGCCGTTCAGGTATGTCACGGGCACGCAGCTTTGTTTTGTTTTAGACTGCAGCCAACATGGCGTCTAGGCAGAGGCGTTCAAAAGTGTGGTTATATTTCACGCAAAAAGACGACCGTAGGGCCACTTGCAGTGCTTGCAAAACGTCTCTTTCGTCAAAGGGGGGGGAAACTACCATTACTCCGAAACATTTGTCCATACTGCATGCAATAACTTTGCAGGAATGTCGCGTTTTTGAGCGCTATGGAGTGAAGATAACGTTAATGAATCTCAACCAAGCAACAGTAGCGCGGCTAACGTTAGCGCTTCATCTGTTAATATTGAAGGTGAACTCTAACAGTCTATTGTGTTAGTGCCATTTGTTCCATTGTGTAAACCAGCTTTCACTTTTTGTTTATGTCAGTTTTATTTTTAGTTCAAGGTGAATACACTTTTAAAAAAAAAACAGCACTGTAATTGGCATGTTCAAATATTATTTAGCACAGCGGTTCTCAAACTCTGGTATATCAAGGACACCTAAACTGCCACAAATTAGACCAGGGAGGGATCCCTATTTGATAAGACTATTTTCCAGGCTCCCCCATCTGATGAGATTTTTGAGTTTAGATGTTTTATTACAAAAATTGTATGAAACCCATTACAAAATCAGTCATAAATTATGTTACTTATGGTTGGAATTATAGTCAAAACAAATACTTTTTTTCTTGAGTTTGTTGACCTATTCTTAGGTTTGTGCATTGTCTATTCAGAGAATATTATATAAAAGAAAATGAATGTAAATCAACTCGTTTGTACTCTTTTTTTTTTCCTTGCCCAAAAATAATCGATAAGAGAATCGCTAAGGAATCGAATCGATAAGAAAGAATTGTTATGGAATCGGAATCGTTAAAATCTTATCAATTATCATCCCTAGTCTTTATGCCTTAGTATCTAAAAGCCCTGACCCTGTCTTTTATGTCTCTGATAAATATTGAACAGAACTGCTACTGAAGGGTGAATGTTTACTTTCTCCTCCCAGTACTTTGACTGAGAAATGTGTATATGTTTCCCTTTATTTTAGATAATTTAAAAGCACCATTTTATTACAAAGGTTTCAGTTGTATAAATAAGTATAATATGGTTCCACACAGACCAAGAATCTTTCTTTTTCCTTCAAAACAGTGGCAGACTTGTTGAGTCTCGGCCCGTTGATCCAGGTTCCCCCTTGGACCAAGTTCTTTGCCTTCAGGCCTCTGCTGGCTTGATCTGCAGGATTCTCTGTCGTCCTAACATGCTTCCATTGTGACGGCTTGGTTGCTTCTCTGATGAGTACAATTCTGTTAGCGACGAAGGTCTTGAAACGGGCTGTTTCGCTGTCGATGTATCTGAGCACCGTAGTGCTATCTGTCCAGAAGATGGATTGTTGCAGTGGGATCTTAAGTTCTTGCTGTAGCATCTTGTCTACCATCACTGCCACAACCGCTGCGGTCAGCTCAAGTCTTGGGATAGTGATCAACTTGAGTGGGGCTACTCTTGATTTTCCCATAAGGAACGCACAATGTTTCTTGTCTTCTGTATTCTCCAATAACAGATAACACAGTGCCATATGCGTACTCTGAGGCATCTGAAAAATGATGCAACTGCGCTGCAGCAGTGCATCCTAAATCCAAAGGCTTCAAACACCTGTTCACATGAAAGTTGGAGAGGTGAGTAACATCTTCAATCCACTTTCTCCGATGTTCAGCATGCTTCTCACCGACGTCTTCATCCCACCCATGTTGTTCTTTACAGAGTTCTTTCAACAGGAGTTTAGCTGGCAAGATGACCGGGGCCAGAAAGCCAAGGGGGTCGTAGATGGAATTGACGACTGATAAGATGCCTCTTCTGGTCATCGGTTTGTCTTGCAGCTTCATTCGGTATGTGAAATGATCTGATTCCGTGTCCCACTGGACACCAATGGTCCTTTTTAACTGGCAAAGCGTTGTGTCTCAGATCCAGGTCTTTCACTTCACTAGCTCTGTGAGCCTCTGGGATTGACAGCAACACCTTCCTAGTGTTACTCATCCACTTCGCCAAAGTAAAGCCTCCACTGGCACACAAAGTCCGCAGATCTTTTGCTAAGGTCACTGCATCATCTTCTGTTGCTAGGCTCTTCAAGCAGTCATCCAAATAGAAGTTACGGAGGACTGTCTGAACGGCTTCTGGGGATGCAACGTCTCTGTGATCTTCAGCAGTTCTTCTTAGCGCATATGAGGCAACACTCAGCAAAGAGGTGGCTCCGAAGAGGTGCACAGCCATCCGGAATTCTTCCACAGGTTCAGTCAACTTGCCGTTTGGCCACCAAAGAAAACGGAGAAGGTCTGCGTCATGTTCTGGCACTTTAACCTGATAAAACATCGACTCGATGTCTGCCATTAACGCCACAGGTTCCTCACGAAATCTTAAGAAGACACCAACCAATGTGTTGGTCATGTCGGGCCCTTGAAGCAACTCACTGTTCAAAGATCGATCCTGGAAGGAGGCGGTGCAATCAAAAACCACCCGGAGCTTTTTCTTCTTCGGGTGATAAACACCGTGGTGTGGTATGTAACACCCTGTTGTCGTCACGGTTCAGCTGATGTGGTGGAACTTGAATGGCATAGCCCTTTTCAATGATCGTGTGCATGAAGCTCTTGTAGTCCTCAAAGAACTCAGGATTCTTCTGTAGCTTTCTTTGCAGACAGGTTATGCGCTGTTCAGCAACGTATCGGTTGTTGGGCATTTTGACCTTCTCGTTCCTGATTGGCAATCCAACACAGTAATGCCCACTCTCGAATGTTGTTGTCTTCTGCACAGAATGCAAAAACTGCTTGTCTTCCTGGGACATCTCTTCTTTGTCGTCGTACTTCCGCTCTGGAAAATCAGTGTTGTACTGTTCGACCAGAAGTTTCTCTATTTCCATTACGGAGATCCTATTCACTGAAAGATGAGGTGACTCACTCTCTTCGTCTTTTAGTTATTTTCTTATGGGTCCGTTCACCACCCAGCCAATGGCGGTCTTGACAGCATATGGCCCTCCATCTTGACTGTTGATAATGTGCCATGGCTCCATTGCTCTCGAGCAGTTGGCTCCAATAAGTAGGCCTATGTCAGCTTTTATCTCTGGCAAGCTCACTTCTCTGAGGTAAGGCCACTTCTGGATGTCTGACTGCTTAGGTATGTTTCCAGTGTACACAGGTATGTCTCTGTGTGTGAACACCTTCGGCAGGTCAATGAAGCTGGTGTCTTCCCATCCGCACACCTCAAGGTCTGAGATAGCTAAACTGTTTTGAGCTTTGGTTCTTCAGGTTTGTCTTGTCCCATGGTGCTGAGAAGTATTCGTGTTGGTTTTCCTTTAACACTCAGTTTTCTTTGCAGGTCTTCCGTACAGAAGGTTGCTGTGCTTCCCGGGTCTAAGAAGGCGTATGTTTCTACACACTTGTTACTCTTCTTTGATTTAATTTTCACCGGTACTATTGACAACACACATTCAGCTTCTCCGGCCCCTGTGAGGCTACAAGACTCCTGTTGGACAGAAACCTGAGCACATGATACTTGGCTTCCATGAGCTTCTTCTTTCTTTTCAGGCGCAGCAGATCCTTCTTTGATTATGTGCAGAATGTCCGGATGCTTCAACTTACATTCTTTACATTCAATTCTTCTTTTGCAGAATTTACTGAGATGGCCAGGCATTAAGCATCCGAAACACAAGCCCTTTGACTTCAAGAAGTCCACTCGTTCTTTGTGTGGTTGAGCTTTGATTTTACTGCATGCAGCAAGAGTTTGAGGCTGCTGGCAGTACAGGCACGGCTTATCAAAGGCGCTTGTGGTTTTGCTTGAGATTGCTGGCTTAGCATGCGTTTCTTGAGGCCCTTTGCTTTCTCCTGAAACATTGGTGGCGAAGCTGCTTCCACGTATTTCTTTCTTTAGGGGATACCTCTCTTTCTGTTCTGTTTTTCCACTTGTAGATGGGCGGCTGTCTGGTATATTACCAAAGAGGGGATCTGATGCTATTTTAGCTTGACGGTCGATGTATTTCACCAAGTCGGCAAACTTCGCTCTTCTGCCACTTCGCGCTTTGATATCAAAAGCTCCAGCCCGCCAACGTTCTCTCATTTTGTACGGCAATTTGGACACCATTGTCCGTAGATTGGTAGGGTTGTCCATCTCGTCTAAGTATTCAATGTCCATCATGGTCTTGAGACATCCAATTAGGAACATTGCATAAGCACTCAATGCCTTTCCATCCTCAGACTTCACTTGCGGCCATTTTAGTGCTTTATCTATGTACGCGCTGGCAATCCGTAGTTCGTCCCCGTAGTGCTTATGAAGTAACCGCTTTGCTTCCAGATAGCCTTTGCTTTGTGTCATATGAGTGCAGCTGCGGACAAGCTTTTGGGGTTCACCGGCTGTATACTGTTCCAAGAAGTACAATTTATCCTGTTCATTGTCAGTCTTCTGGTCTATCGCATGTTTGAACGCTCTGATGAAAGATTTGAACTGTAGCGCATCGCCCTTGAACACAGGAATGTCCTTTGTTGGTAGCTGAGACAGCTGCTGTTGTTTTACTAGTAGCTCTTTGATTACATTCTGCCTTTGCATGACCTTTAGTATGTCATCACCTCTGTCCACTTGAGTGTTAGGCTGATGACTTGTGGCAGACTGAGACGGTGGTGGTTGCGAGTGCAGCATTGATGGTTGAATGCGAACGTTTGTGTTAGCTTGTTGCGGTATCCTTATGCTAACCCTTTCCTTCTTCACATTCCCAAAATGTAACTTTTGCACTGGCGTATGGTAACTGTAACTATCTTCAGATCTTTCATATTCTTTAAGCACCTTTAATTTGGCTTGGCTTTCAGCTAATGCCAATTTCATCTCTAATTCTTCTTTTTCAGCTTGAATTCTAGCGGTTTCAAATTCTTTTTCAGCTTGGATTCTATCGGATTCAAATTCAAGCTCTTCCTTTCTATTCAGTGCTGCAGCACGCTCTAGCAGGGCTGCATGTTGTGCTTCCTGTCTAACCCGTGTTGACGAAACACGTGATGCGGCTGTTGCATGACTAACTTGTGTTCCAAATAGAAATACAGAATGTGGTAGCCTGGGAAATACACTTGGTCTAACAGCTTCTTGCAGGCTATCCACCATATTAAATTCTTTTTGCTGTACATTTCCCATTGGCAGCACTGGTGTTGATTCATGCACAGCTGCTATCCATCTTTTTGTTTCTTTCATATATTCTCTGATTGGTGCCATTTTAACTTCAAACCAATTATCTTGGTCACACGTTTTGGACGTTTCTAGCATCACGCATTAATATCTCAAACTCCCTTATTGTGCTTGTCAGAGTTCCTAGTTTTCGTCTCCTCAATGCAATGTCTTCTAATGCCTTCTCAGTTAGCTTGCGTGATCTTCCCTGCGCCATCATATCCTCCACACCTCTCTGTTCTTCCCCATCAGCCATCGTACACGTTGCCGAGTTAATGCTCAAGCTGTATGCCACAGTTCAAAAGCTCTTTTCTTACACGGAACTTCTCTTAATAAACGAGTGCAAAACAGCTTCTCAAAAATCGCTAAAAACTCCACATTGACTGAATATAGGCTTGCTAACAGCGTAGGTTCTTGCTAGGTTGAATCACGTTGCTATTTCCAGCATGGAGCAGTTACAGTTTAACTTTTGTTTTCCTCCAATCTCACTAATTATCTTCATTCATCCGTATATCTTCGTATCTTCTTAATACTGAAAGATAAAAAGGAGTTTTCGATACCTGTTCTCGTAAAATATTTATATGGATTACCAGTTCCAACGTTAGCTTCCAGTCCTTTTTACTCCAGCGGCAGGCTAGCTGCCTTCTTCTCCTTGTTAAGGCAATCCAGTTAAGCTCGGCTAAGCTAGTTTTTTGACTAAATGTAGTGGCACTCCGTCTGTTCTGAGTCTTCTGTACCACAATTTTGAGTTCAGTCTTAGAAACTATTAATTGACACGCGAGTGAGACAAGTAAATCTTCCATAAAAAATGTTTACTAGAAAACTTAGAGTTACAAGTTCACACGTTCAAAAAACTATGTCGCTTCCAACATCTCTGAGCTCAAATCTAAACTAAAAGTCCAACACGCAGGTATTATACTGACGTAACGTCATCTGATTAGAAGCTTACATTCAGCTTTTAAATACAATACTAAATTATATAGTTTAACCTAAACATTCTTTCAAATCATAATGAAATTATTTATCTTCAGTTACCTTTTTTAATATTTTTAAACTAAATTATTATAACAGATGAAATCATGAATTTGGCTCTTACACACACGACTGAACATAAACAAAGAGTCTTTAATTTCCACCAGTGGCGTAACGTAGTAACGACGGGCCCAGGTGCAAGATATTATTACGGGCCCCCCCAGTGAAGGCTAAATCATAGCCTTCCCTATATCCGCAACCGCGTCTGAAAAAAACCGCTAATCAAAGGTGTTTGTATACCGTAAATGTTAGAAAGCAATAATAATAGCGACCACTATTTACCCAACTTGTAGCCTAGTAATCCTGCCCTACCATAATGTATGTAGGCTATAACTTGTCTTGAAATGTATATCTATCACAATAGCCGTAGGTTACCTGTTGCTGACACACCACTGAGGGCAGAATCAGCGATGCTAATCCCAGTTGAACTGCTGCACTGCTGACTCCATGGGCTGGCGAATCGTTGACGGGCTAGTTATAAAGCCAAAATAATCTAATTTAGGCAGCTTTGCCGCCTTCTCCTCCTGTTCTTTTTTCTCTTGCCCTTTTGTACTTCCACTCTTGTGCTTAAAAGGCATTGTTACGAGTAAAGGTGTACTGTGCTCAATGAACTAGGACATAATTACTAGGTTATCAGACCTTCGAATTGGTTTAACTATAGCGTATTGTATTGTCACATGATCAAATAGAGACTTGACATTGGACAACAACATACATATTACCCAGCAATCATCATTGCTAATCACAAAAATACCAAAGAAAATACGAACTTATTCATTTCATTCAATAATTTATTTGATAGTTTCTATAGTGTATATAGGATAAGCATATGATTTTGTTATAAATTGCTACTTTTCCCCAAAAAAATAATAACAACCATGACTGAGATAAGTTTGCCCTTTCAAGCGTATAAATAGCATTTGACACTGCCATTGTGTAATAAAGAGCGAGTTTTAACATAAACATGTCGGAAAAAATTTGACGCTCAACATGTACAGATTGTGGGCCCGTCGAGCGACATACTTGGATGGGGGGCCCGTCGAGCGACGCATGTATATCTTTGGGCCCGGCTATGGGCCCCGACACCCCACGGGCCCAGGTGCAGCCGCACCTGCTGCACCCCCTATAGTTACGCCCCTGATTTCCACAGTTTTCTTCAAAACAGTCATCATACCAGAAGACTATGTGAACTAAACTGAGGATACTTTTGCATACATTTGATAGAAAATGCATTCAATGACCACTTCTTCTGACATTCATGGATACCTGTCTCAATCAATGTTCACCACCAGCAAAACCCTGTGCAACTACAGCAATTTTTGCAGAAAACAGTTTGTTCTTGGTGTCATGATAACAGCTTGCCTTGAAACAGATGTTGAATATGGGGGATTGTAAGGGTGGATAAGAGTTTCTAAAGGTTTTTTCTAAAGATTCAAGACAAGGTTGAATGTTGCTGTATTTTAAATGTGAAAACGATTGTAAAAAACTGTAAAATGTTTTATCTTCAAATTAAAAGTTCAGAATATATTTACCTTTTCAACTAAATTCTACACTGAAAATAACTGACTCAAAGAACACAAATCGGTCAGATAGCTTGGACACATCTCAAAACCGTTAAGGTCGCCATCATTGTTTTTTGATTCATTACGTCATTGTACATTGTCTAATGGCACATCAGCAAAATGAATAGAAGATTTGGTGTATAAGTCCATGTCTATATTATAACATGAATTGTATCTCACCTGTGTCCATCTGAACAGAAGCAGCCTGGCTCTTTCCTCCATGTTGGAGCTCAGTGTAGACTTTAAAATTGTAGTCCGTTCCTGGTTTCAGGTCTGAGATGTCTGTGCTGCATGACGCAGTAGAGATGGACTTTGGCTCAGTCCCTTCGCTCTGGTAAGAGACCAGGAAGCTGTGTGGAGTCTGCTCCATCTCAGGAGACACCAGCCAGCTGAGGTTAGCAGATGATATGGTGATGAAACTCACAGTCAGACGCTCTGGGACTGGAATCTCTGGATGGATTAAAAAATGTTTGTCGTAGAATAATTTAATAAAATGTACACTAATTTTGCGAAGTGCTGTATGAAAACTTTGTGAAAGGTTTCTGAAAATTGTACATGTTTGCTTGCAATATCATATTTAATCGCTATGCTGAATTCATGTGACGATTGACAGATAAAGTGTGTATCCAAATTTCTTTCTAGGGCAAGAGTGAATTATTGTGACGTAATCATGTTTACATGTTGGCTCAGTATGGGCCTCTGTCCACCATATTTACTACACTTTGGCCAGTGGACACTCTTTCTCTAGATCATAGTATTGCTGCCAACTGTATATACTAGTGCTGTGCCTCAAAAAGCTTCAACAACACAGATCAATCATGAATAACACTTCAGGGAATCATTCTCCCCTTCCTGATATCTCACCTGTCTTCATCTGAACAGAAGCAGGCTGGCTCTTTCCTCCAAGTTGGAGCTCAGTGTAGACTTTAACAGTGTACTCAGTTCCTGGTTTCAGGCCTGTGATGTCTGTGCTGCATGACCCAGTAGAGATGGACTTTGGCTCAGTCCCTTCACTCTGGTAAGAGACCAGGAAGCTGTGTGGAGTCTGCTCCATCTCAGGAGACACCAGCCAGCTGAGGTTAGCAGATGATGCAGTGATGGAGCTCACAGTCAGACGGTCTGGGACTGGAATCTCTGGATAGATTAAAATGTTTGTCGTAAAATAACGTAATAAAATGTACACTAATTTTGCGAAGTGCTGTATGAAGACTTTGTGAAAGGTTTCTGAAAATTGTACATGTTTGCTTGCAATATCATATTTAATCGCTATGCTGAATTCATGTGACGATTGACAGATAAAGTGTGTATCCAAATTTCTTTCTAGGGCAAGAGTGAATTATTGTGACGTAATCATGTTTACATGTTGGCTCAGTATGGACCTCTGTCCACCATATTTACTACACTTTGGCCAGTGGACACTCTTTCTCAAGATCAGATCATTGCTGCCAACTGTATATACTAGTGCTGTGCCTCAAAAAGCTTCAACAACACAGATCAATCATGAATAACACTTCAGGGAATCATTCTCCCCTTCCTGATATCTCACCTGTCTTCATCTGAACAGAAGCAGGCTGGCTCTTTCCTCCAAGTTGGAGCTCAGTGTAGACTTTAACAGTGTACTCAGTTCCTGGTTTCAGGCCTGTGATGTCTGTGCTGCATGACCCAGTAGAGATGGACTTTGGCTCAGTCCCTTCACTCTGGTAAGAGACCAGGAAGCTGTGTGGAGTCTGCTCCATCTCAGGAGACACCAGCCAGCTGAGGTTAGCAGATGATGCAGTGATGGAGCTCACAGTCAGACGGTCTGGGACTGGAATCTCTGGATAGATTAAAATGTTTGTCGTAAAATAACGTAATAAAATGTACACTAATTTTGCGAAGTGCTGTATGAAGACTTTGTGAAAGGTTTCTGAAAATTGTACATGTTTGCTTGCAATATCATATTTAATCGCTATGCTGAATTCATGTGACGATTGACAGATAAAGTGTGTATCCAAATTTCTTTCTAGGGCAAGAGTGAATTATTGTGACGTAATCATGTTTACATGTTGGCTCAGTATGGACCTCTGTCCACCATATTTACTACACTTTGGCCAGTGGACACTCTTTCTCAAGATCAGATCATTGCTGCCAACTGTATATACTAGTGCTGTGCCTCAAAAAGCTTCAACAACACAGATCAATCATGAATAACACTTCAGGGAATCATTCTCCCCTTCCTGATATCTCACCTGTCTTAATCTGAACAGAAGCAGGCTGGCTCTTTCCTCCATGTTGGAGCTCAGTGTAGACTTTAACAGTGTACTCAGTTCCTGGTTTCAGGCCTGTGATGTCTGTGCTGCATGACCCAGTAGAGATTGACTTTGGCTCAGTCCCTTCACTCTGGTAAGAGACCAGGAAGCTGTGTGGAGTCTGCTCCATCTCAGGAGACACCAGCCAGCTGAGGTTAGCAGATGATGCAGTGATGGAGCTCACAGTCAGACGGTCTGGGACTGGAATCTCTGGATAGATTAAAATGTTTGTCGTAAAATAACGTAATAAAATGTACACTAATTTTGCGAAGTGCTGTATGAAGACTTTGTGAAAGGTTTCTGAAAATTGTACATGTTTGCTTGCAATATCATATTTAATCGCTATGCTGAATTCATGTGACGATTGACAGATAAAGTGTGTATCCAAATTTCTTTCTAGGGCAAGAGTGAATTATTGTGACGTAATCATGTTTACATGTTGGCTCAGTATGGACCTCTGTCCACCATATTTACTACACTTTGGCCAGTGGACACTCTTTCTCAAGATCAGATCATTGCTGCCAACTGTATATACTAGTGCTGTGCCTCAAAAAGCTTCAACAACACAGATCAATCATGAATAACACTTCAGGGAATCATTCTCCCCTTCCTGATATCTCACCTGTCTTCATCTGAACAGAAGCAGGCTGGCTCTTTCCTCCAAGTTGGAGCTCAGTGTAGACTTTAACAGTGTACTCAGTTCCTGGTTTCAGGCCTGTGATGTCTGTGCTGCATGACCCAGTAGAGATGGACTTTGGCTCAGTCCCTTCACTCTGGTAAGAGACCAGGAAGCTGTGTGGAGTCTGCTCCATCTCAGGAGACACCAGCCAGCTGAGGTTAGCAGATGATGCAGTGATGGAGCTCACAGTCAGACGGTCTGGGACTGGAATCTCTGGATAGATTAAAATGTTTGTCGTAAAATAACGTAATAAAATGTACACTAATTTTGCGAAGTGCTGTATGAAGACTTTGTGAAAGGTTTCTGAAAATTGTACATGTTTGCTTGCAATATCATATTTAATCGCTATGCTGAATTCATGTGACGATTGACAGATAAAGTGTGTATCCAAATTTCTTTCTAGGGCAAGAGTGAATTATTGTGACGTAATCATGTTTACATGTTGGCTCAGTATGGACCTCTGTCCACCATATTTACTACACTTTGGCCAGTGGACACTTTTTCTCAAGATCAGATCATTGCTGCCAACTGTATATACTAGTGCTGTGCCTCAAAAAGCTTCAACAACACAGATCAATCATGAATAACACTTCAGGGAATCATTCTCCCCTTCCTGATATCTCACCTGTCTTAATCTGAACAGAAGCAGGCTGGCTCTTTCCTCCATGTTGGAGCTCAGTGTAGACTTTAACAGTGTACTCAGTTCCTGGTTTCAGGCCTGTGATGTCTGTGCTGCATGACCCAGTAGAGATTGACTTTGGCTCAGTCCCTTCACTCTGGTAAGAGACCAGGAAGCTGTGTGGAGTCTGCTCCATCTCAGGAGACACCAGCCAGCTGAGGTTAGCAGATGATGCAGTGATGGAGCTCACAGTCAGACGGTCTGGGACTGGAATCTCTGGATAGATTAAAATGTTTGTCGTAAAATAACGTAATAAAATGTACACTAATTTTGCTAAGTGCTGTATGAAGACTTTGTGAAAGGTTTCTGAAAATTTTACAAGTTTGCTTGCAATATCATATTTAATCGCTATGCTGAATTCATGTGACGATTGACAGATAAAGTGTGTATCCAAATTTCTTTCTAGGGCAAGAGTGAATTACTGTGACGTAATCATGTTTACATGTTGGCTCAGTATGGGCCTCTGTCCACCATATTTACTACACTTTGGCCAGTGGACACTCTTTCTCTAGATCAGATGATTGCTGGCAACTGTATATACTAGTGCTGTGCCTCAAAAAGCTTCAACAACACAGATCAATCATAAATAACACTTCAGGGAATCATTCTCCCCTTCCTGATATCTCACCTGTCTTCATCTGAACAGAAGCAGGCTGGCTCTTTCCTCCATGTTGGAGCTCAGTGTAGACTTTAACAGTGTACTCAGTTCTTGGTTTCAGGCCTGTGATGACTGTGCTGCATGACCCAGTAGAGATGGACTTTGGCTCAGTCCCTTCACTCTGGTAATAGACCAGGAAGCTGTGTGGAGTCTGCTCCATCTCAGGAGACACCAGCCAGCTGAGGTTAGCAGATGATGCAGTGATGGAGCTCACAGTCAGACGGTCTGGGACTGGAATCTCTGGATAGATTAAAATGTTTGTCGTGAAATAACGTGATAAAATGTACACTAATTTTGCTAAGTGCTGTATGAAGACTTTGTGAAAGGTTTCTGAAAATTGTACATGTTTGCTTGCAATATCATATTTAATCGCTATGCTGAATTCATGTGACGATTGACAGATAAAGTGTGTATCCAAATTTCTTTCTAGGGCAAGAGTGAATCATTGTGACGTAATCATGTTTACATGTTGGCTCAGTATGGGCCTCTGTCCACCATATTTACTACACTTTGGCCAGTGGACACTCTTTCTCAAGATCAGATCATTGCTGCCAACTGTATATACTAGTGCTGTGCCTCAAAAAGCTTCAACAACACAGATCAATCATGAATAACACTTCAGGGAATCATTCTCCCCTTCCTGATATCTCACCTGTCTTCATCTGAACAGAAGCAGGCTGGCTCTTTCCTCCATGTTGGAGCTCAGTGTAGACTTTAACAGTGTACTCAGTTCTTGGTTTCAGGCCTGTGATGACTGTGCTGCATGACCCAGTAGAGATGGACTTTGGCTCAGTCCCTTCACTCTGGTAATAGACCAGGAAGCTGTGTGGAGTCTGCTCCATCTCAGGAGACACCAGCCAGCTGAGGTTAGCAGATGATGCAGTGATGGAGCTCACAGTCAGACGGTCTGGGACTGGAATCTCTGGATAGATTAAAATGTTTGTCGTGAAATAACGTGATAAAATGTACACTAATTTTGATAAGTGCTGTATGAAGACTTTGTGAAAGGTTTCTGAAAATTGTACATGTTTGCTTGCAATATCATATTTAATCGCTATGCTGAATTCATGTGACGATTGACAGATAAAGTGTGTATCCAAATTTCTTTCTAGGGCAAGAGTGAATTATTGTGACGTAATCATGTTTACATGTTGGCTCAGTATGGGCCTCTGTCCACCATATTTACTACACTTTGGCCAGTGGACACTCTTTCTCAAGATCAGATCATTGCTGCCAACTGTATATACTAGTGCTGTGCCTCAAAAAGCTTCAACAACACAGATCAATCATGAATAACACTTCAGGGAATCATTCTCCCCTTCCTGATATCTCACCTGTCTTCATCTGAACAGAAGCAGGCTGGCTCTTTCCTCCATGTTGGAGCTCAGTGTAGACTTTAACAGTGTACTCAGTTCCTGGTTTCAGGCCTGTGATGTCTGTGCTGCATGACCCAGTAGAGATTGACTTTGGCTCAGTCCCTTTACTCTGGTAAGAGACCAGGAAGCTGTGTGGAGTCTGCTCCATCTCAGGAGACACCAGCCAGCTGAGGTTAGCAGATGATGCAGTGATGAAGCTCACAGTCAGACGCTCTGGGACTAGAATCTCTGAATGGATTAAAATGTTTGTTGTAAAATAACTTAGTAAAATTCAGGCTAATTTTGCTAAGTGCTGTATAAAGACTTTCTGTGAAAGGTTTCTAAAAATTGTAGATGTTTGCTTTCAATATCATATTTAATCACTATGCTGAATTCATGTGACGATTGACAGATAAACTGTGTATCCAAATTTCTTTCTAGGGCAAGAGTGAATTATTGTGACGTAATCATGTTTACATGTTGGCTCAGTATGGGCCTCTGTCCACCATATTTACTACACTTTGGCCAGTGGACACTCTTTCTCAAGATCAGATCATTGCTGCCAACTGTATATACTAGTGCTGTGCCTCAAAAAGCTTCAACAACACAGATCAATCATGAATAACACTTCAGTGAATCATTCTCCCCTTCCTGATATCTCACCTGTCTTCATCTGAACAGAAGCAGGCTGGCTCTTTCCTCCATGTTGGAGCTCACTGTAGACTTTAACAGTGTACTCAGTTCCTGGTTTCAGGCCTGTGATGTCTGTGCTGCATGACCCAGTAGAGATGGACTTTGGCTCAGTCCCTTCACTCTGGTAAGAGAACAGGAAGCTGTGTGGAGTCTGCTCCATCTCAGGAAACACCAGCCAGCTGAGGCTAGCAGATGATGCAGTGATGGAGCTCACAGTCAGACGGTCTGGGACTGGAATCTCTGGATAGATTAAAATGTTTGTCGTAAAATAACGTAATAAAATGTACACTAATTTTGCTAAGTGCTGTATGAAGACTTTGTGAAAGGTTTCTGAAAATTTTACAAGTTTGCTTGCAATATCATATTTAATCGCTATGCTGAATTCATGTGACGATTGACAGATAAAGTGTGTATCCAAATTTCTTTCTAGGGCAAGAGTGAATTATTGTGACGTAATCATGTTTACATGTTGGCTCAGTATGGGCCTCTGTCCACCATATTTACTACACTTTGGCCAGTGGACACTCTTTCTCTAGATCAGATTATTGCTGCCAACTGTATATACTAGTGCTGTGCCTCAAAAAGCTTCAACAACACAGATCATTCATAAATAACACTTCAGGGAATCATTCTCCCCTTCCTGATATCTCACCTGTCTTCATCTGAACAGAAGCAGGCTGGCTCTTTCCTCCATGTTGGAGTTCAGTGTAGACTTTAACAGTGTACTCAGTTCCTGGTTTCAGGCCTTTGATGTCTGTGCTGCATGACCCAGTAGAGATGGACTTTGGCTCAGCCCCTTCACTCTGGTAATAGACCAGGAAGCTGTGTGGAGTCTGCTCCATCTCAGGACACACCAGCCAGCTGAGGTTAGCAGATGATGCAGTGATGGAGCTCACAGTCAGACGCTCTGGGACTGGGATATCTGAGAAGATTCAATTTGAGTATTACAGTAATACATAAGTGATGATTCATTCCTGCTGAACAAGTTTGGTCTTTTTTCTTACCTGTTGTAAAACTGTTGGAGGTGGGTTTGCTTTGACGGTCATGTTTCAGTGTAGATACTTTGACAGTGTATTTATTGCCATGTTGGAAGTCCGAGATAGAATGAAGGAGTAAATCTGTGTGAATGCTCTTCGGCTGTTCCCCCTGTCCCTCACAGAAAAGCTCCAGCAGGTAAGACACCTGGTCTATTCCTTCTGGTTTGGTCCACTTCAAAGAGACACACGAGGAGTTTGATTCTACTGTGAGATTCTCTGGCATTGGAACCTCTGCAGAACAGAACATTTAATTACATCAGTTACAATCACAGACAGAGCAGAGCCATTTAAGGAAACAAAATGATGGAGTTGAAGCATTGGTAAAATAGCCCTAGCCTGACCCTGGTCGTTGTGGACAGAAAGAGTCTTTTAATAGTGTTTGTGTGCGTCCATAATATTTTTCAGTCTTATGTTTTAGACTCTCTGGGCCCTAATTTCAGACTCACATCACAGGTTTTTGTGTGCAACAAAGTAGGGCATCACATAAAGCTATTCTGATTACAAGGGTTTATTCATACTTTTCACTATCACACACCTCCTCTCTCTGTCCTCTGGCTTGTTGGTCACCTGGTTTGGGTTGAACTTGAAGCTCAAAGGGGAATTAATCGAGGTAGAAGCCGAAACAACCCATCCGATAGTTTGCTAATAATATCTGAATCATAGTCTTATTCACCATTTGGGATTAATCACTTTGCTCTTATGGAATACTGTCTGTCTTTCATGGACTTATTCGCTATTAGTTAATAGGATACAATTATCGGGAGTCACTTCATACAAATAATTGTCGTTGTGGGATCAATACTTTTCTCTCGTTCTTCTGTTGGAGTGTGCCTGGGACTGTTTAGTCATTAAACTGTAAGTATTTTGTTGGTTTGACAGAAAGTACTGTAATGATTTGTAAAAACCGAGAGTTTAGAGGTTTAATCATTTACTTTCAATAGCAATGCAGACAAAAAAATAGACTACAGTCTACAATATGTCTGTGTTGTGTTTTCTGTGGAGATCTAGAATCTAATTTGTGTTGCATAGTCATGTTGGCTTCCTTATGTTATAGTTGTGCCGTGGTTTTCTGTACATATAGCCTTGATTTTGTCTTTGTCTCAGATTTTAAATAATTGTTCAAACTATATAAATTGTAGATGGACATCACTGTAGATGGAAAGATGCTAAAATTATACACTTGAAATAAAACAGATTATTCAATACATTGTGTAGAAACTTTATTTAGTTATCTGCTGTTATTTGTTTGTTTGCAGCCTTCTTACCAAAATAATGTATACAACCATACAAAAGTGGTGCAGTTTAGCATTTGCATTGAAATGTTTATGATGGAAAAATGTAGATGTAGTTGTTGCTGAAGTCATGGGCTATCAATGAGACAAAGTGACCCAAAATGCAACCACAACACTTTTATCCTTACATATTTACAATAGCATAGCATTGCCCAGGAATTTAACCCAGGTCAGCTACTTGTTAGTCAACAACACTTACAACTGTATCACTGATCATACATGGTAAATTTGCTACACTTAAGTGTGGTATCTACAGATCAATAACATTTGTTCTTGGTGTCATGCCAACAACTTGCGTTGAAATATTTGTGGAATATGAGGGAATTTTAGGGGTGGAGAAGATGTGCTAAATACATTTCTAAAGATTCAAGGCGAAGAAAAATGTTGCGGTACTGTAAATGTGAAATTCATAAGCTTTTTCTGATTTGGGGTTGCATTATTGTATATTATGTATACATTCATTTACATTTACATTTACATTTAGTCATTTAGCAGACGCTTTTGTCCAAAGCAACGTACAAGGGAGAGAACAGTCAAACTATGAGCAATAGAGACCTAGTGTAACAATAATTACTATTTTACATAAGAAATAGAAAAAAAAAACAGTACAGGAATTTATCTGCTGTAAATGCAAGTTAAGTATTAATAGAAGTGCAAGTTAGGAAGGGAGGTGCTCTCTGAAGAGTTGGGTCTTCGATAGCTTCTTAAAGGTAGAGAGGGACGCCCCTGCTCTCTTAGTGCTAGGCAGCTCGTTCCACCAACGTGGAACGCTGCGCTCGTCTAGTGAGCGTCGTTTAGCACTGCCGTCTGTGCAAGCACGGCAATCCAGACTATTCTCATTTGTAGTTCCACGTTGGTGGAACGAACTGCCTAGTACTACCAGAGCAGGGGCGTCCCTCTCTACCTTCACGAAGCTTTTGAAGACCCAACTCTTCAGAGAGCACCTCCCTTCCTAACTGTGTTACGACCCTGGCGGGTCTAGGCCCCGCCCCTTGTGATTTGCATGCCTGTTCTGTCTCTGTTTCCTTAGCAGGTAATGGGAAGCAGGTGTACCCCAGGTGTAACCCATGATAGGTTGGGCTACAAAAGCCCTGATCAAATGGCAGTCGGGGGAGCGTTGGTCGTCGTATTTGGATAGAGATTGGTTTTGGATTGTCGTTGGTTTTGGAGTGTCGTTGGTTTTGGAGTGTCGTTGGTTGTGGATTATCGCCGTCGTTGTTTGTTTATATTACCATTTACCTGACTGTACATCACATCTTTTGTTTCTCTTCATAACACTGATCTTCACCACACGTTTGCTATAATTATTAGATAACTATATAACCTTGTAAACCTTTAATAAATATATCATTATTATTATTATTATTATCCTAAATTCTGCGTGGCCTCCCCTTCTTGTTTCGTGCCTTGAGCTGGCACGTAACACGTGGGGGCTCGCCGAGATTTTTTTCCGGGAATCTGGTTAAACAACTTTTTCATCCACTCATTGGGGAACAGTGGTGGTAAAGCTGTATTGATTTTATAGATCGGGATATTGGCCTTTGATGCTGACGGGCATAAAACTGCCGGTGCAGCAGGAAGGGTATTGCAAATTGGGGGAGACACACGCAGAAATTGGTAAGTGAAAAATTAAACTTTTATTGTTTTTGTTGGGTTGCCGTGGAGGAGGGAAGTCACTTTTCGAAGTGATTGCAGCTGTTGGCTCTCGCTGCAACAGACACGCTGTGCAGGCTGGGGAAAATTGGGTACAGGTGTAGTGGTAACTGGGTGGTAATAGTAGGTGAGTACCTACTGAGCAAACGCAAAACCCCTGCGCAGGTTAAGAGCGCTTACCGCTTTTTGTTGTTTTGGCCGTGCTTGTAAGAGTTTGTTGTTTTTCGTGGGTGTGTCGGACGCGCTGGAGTTGGTTAGCAGCTCAATTGCAGGTGGACACACTGAAGATTATAGGTTGGAAATAGCGAGGACTGTGTTTGGAGGTAGATGCGGGGAAGCTCTAGTCGGTTGGATTTTTGTAAGTGGGTGGTGATACACCTGTGCTTAATTACCGGGTGTGCACGGTTGCGTCTGAGCCACCGGGTAAAGAACACGATCAGGGAGAGGGCATTGGTAGACCTGGGCCAGATCGGTTGCAGGGGGGAAGTAGGCATTGGGAATGGAAGCGATGGCAGAGTTTTTCGAGTCTCCGACAGAGGGGTATTTGGAGGGACTCACGAAGAATCAGTTGCGGGAAGTGGCAGAACATTATAAGTTCAACGAAACGTTGCCGAAGGACCTTAGGAAACAGGAGTTAAAAGAGGGAGTGAGGAAGGGTTTAGTAGAGAGGTCCATAATAGTGGCACGCTCCTATCCTTTAAATCCCACAGCAGCTTCGACTCCAACACGCTCAGAGTCAGGTTCACCTGCGCGGAGAAATTACCTCAGTTTTGAGCAGCAAATGGAACTGCTAAGAGTGCAAAACGCGGAGAGAGATAAAGATCGGGAAGAAAGGGAGAAGGATCGCCAGTTGGAATTCGAAAAGATGAAAATAAACGAGAGACGGGAGACAATGATCGGGTGGTAGAGATAGAGAGGTTAAGATTAGTAGATGAAGGGAAGTTGCAGGAGGGTAGAATTGGAGACTCCTCTAGGTCATCGAGGGGGGGTGGCATAGAGACTTTATCAAGCATGGTCAGGTTTCTGCCAAAGTTCAATGACCGGGATCCCGACATTTTCTTTTCCCTGTTCGAAGGCATTGCCGAGGAGCGGGGTTGGAACGACTCAGAGCGTACCCTGTTGCTCCAGACTGTTCTTCCTGGGAGAGCGCAGGATGCGTTTGTTGCCCTGCCTGTGACCGACCGAAAGTGCTACCAGCGAGTGAAGGAGGCAGTGCTGAGGGCTTACGAGCAGGTTCCGGAATTTTATAGGCAGCGGTTCAGGAATTTGAAAAAAGACTACAGGCAAACTTATTCGGAGGTGGCAAGAGAGTTGGTTGGGTTTTTTTAAATCGCTGGTGTTCGTCTGTTCAGGTTGACACATACGAGAAGTTAAGGGAGTTGATGGTCCTAGAGCAGTTCAAGAACGTTGTGCCGGAACGACTGGCTATGTTTATAAATGAGCACAAAGTTAAGACTGCTGCTGAGGCTGCCGTACTCACGGACGAGTTTAACTTAACACATCGAGGTTCAAATAGGGAGTATGTGCAATACAGGCCTAGCTACACTCGGGAGGAACCTCCGACAACTCGGTTTTCTAGGAATTACAGTGGTCAATCTGTGACAGGACAAGTTCATTCGAGTCCCAGTGAGTCTGACGTCGAAAACAAATGTCACTATTGTTTAAAGGGGGGTCATTGGAAGAGAGAATGCCCATTGCTCGAGGGTAGAGATGACAAAGGGCCGAACTCTCACAAATGGGACGCGGTAAAAGGGGTGGGGTGTGCAGCCCCGGTGCGTCAGTCTTTCCGCACTGAAAAGAGTGTGCAGGTGAATATCACTGTCCCTGCAGGGGGTTCGGGCTGTGAGGTGCCTGGTCCCTCTGGACTAGGGCAGTGTGTCGCAGAGGCCGCTGATGGGCATGTCGGGGAGGGGTATGGCCCATTCATTACTGATGGTTTCGTTTCGCTTGTAGGTAGCGCGGAAAAGACGCCTGTTAAAATTTTGCGAGACACTGGGGCTACAGAGACGTTAGTAGCTGAATGCGTGTTACCGTTTTCTGTTCAGTCTAGCACGGGAGAGAGTGTACTTGTGCAGGGCATGGGAATGCAGACGATGTCTGTTCCCCTGCATAAGGTCGTGCTGGGTTCTGATCTTGTGCAGGGTGAGGTAATTGTACGGGTTCGTCCGGCGTTGCCTGTGCCAGGAGTGCACGTGATTCTGGGTAACATTGTAGCTGGGCACCGGGTATGGGCAAGCGGGTCCGCACCACTGGTGGGATCAACTAAGCCAATAGAGGCCACTAAACAAGATAACGGGGTCACAGAGGTTCTGGATAGGTTGACGGAGTGTGTGGTGACACGGGCGAACAGTAGCGGGAAAACAGTGAAGTCTCTGAAAATGGGAATGGGTATAACAGATTTCAGCGTGTTTTCCCTCTTCGTTGGAATAATCTTGTTTATCGAGAGAGCCCTCCTTGCCATAGTAAATATACTATTTATTACAGGGCTATCATTTGCCATCGGCCTGGAACGCACCGTCAGATTCTCCTGTCACAGGAATAAAGGAAGAGCCACCAGTTTCTTCGTGGGGTGTGTATGTGGTGTGTTGATGGGGTGGCCCATTATTGGCGTGCTCTTCGAAACCTACGGCTTCTTTTTGTTATACAGGGGGTATACACCTAATGAAGAAAAGGTTAATTTTGCATGGACTAATGTGTTATCCCGCGCTCCGGATGTGGGGATAAGTTGTGATAAGTTGCGTGTCTGCTTAATTAATTCCTCGCCTCTCCTGTCTCTTCCCCTGTCCTTCTTAGACTGCTTTTCCAGGGCCTGGAATTGCTGAGGGGCAATAGGGGGTGTGACTGGTGAGCTGGATGAATGTTGAGCGTGTGGGTGAATTGGATAGCGCAGAATCCCATTAAGTGGGCTTCTGTCTTAAGGGGGGGGATGTTACGACCCTGGCGGGTCTAGGCCCCGCCCCTTGTGATTTGCATGCCTGTTCTGTCTCTGTTTCCTTAGCAGGTAATGGGAAGCAGGTGTACCCCAGGTGTAACCCATGATGGGTTGGGCTACAAAAGCCCTGATCAAATGGCAGTCGGGGGAGCGTTGGTCGTCGTATTTGGATAGAGATTGGTTTTGGATTGTCGTTGGTTTTGGAGTGTCGTTGGTTTTGGAGTGTCGTTGGTTGTGGATTATCGTCGTCGTTGTTTGTTTATATTACCATTTACCTGACTGTACATCACATCTTTTGTTTCTCTTCATAACACTGATCTTCACCACACGTTTGCTATAATTATTAGATAACTATATAACCTTGTAAACCTTTAATAAATATATCATTATTATTATTATTATTATCCTAAATTCTGCGTGGCCTCCCCTTCTTGTTTCGTGCCTTGAGCTGGCACGTAACAACTGGCACCTGACTAGCGCTTAACTTGCACTTCAGCAGTTACATTCCTGCACTTCTTTTTCCTTTTTTCTAGGTTGTTGCTTTCTAATTCTCATGTAAAGTAGTATTTATTGTTACACCATGCTTCTTATTGCTCTTAGCTTGACTGTTCTCTCCCTTGTACGTCGCTTTGGACAAAAGCGTCTGCTAAATGACTAAATGTAAATGTAAATGCTCAGCTTGAGTATTCAGGCCACTTGGAGCTGCACCTTTGACTTTAAACCTATCTGTGTGAGTTTGGTCAGGCTTTAAACCTCTCTGTGTGAGTTTGGTCAGGCTTTAAACCTCTCTGTATGGGTTAGGTCAGCCTTTAAACCTCTCTGTGTGAGTTTGGTCAGGCTTTAAACCTCTCTGTGTGAGTTTGGTCAGGCTTTAAACCTATCTGTATGGGTTTGGTCAGCCTTTAAACCTCTCTGTGTGAGTTTGGTCAGGCTTTAAACCTCTCTGTATGAGTTTGGTCAGGCTTTAAACCTCTCTGTGTGAGTTTGGTCTAGTGATGTGTCGTTCGTGAACGATTCGTTCATTTTGAACGAATCCTTACATGGACTCAAGAGTAACGAGTCCTCTCAAAAAAAGATTTGTTAATTTTCTCGTTGCCGCTAATCGGGACTTGCATAGGCTCAGCCAAGGAAACGGAAATGATTCGTTGAATAGAAAGAAAGACTCGTACAAAGACCGAGTCGGAAAATGAACGAATCATTTCTGTTTCCTCTAGCTACCAGTACTGAGCCTATGCAGGTCACGTGGAAAAGGATACAAAGACCGTATCCGGCAGATGAACGAATCATTGATCCAAAGACTTGGTTGGCAGAAGAACGAATCATTGATCCAAAGACTCGGTTGTCAGAAGAACAAATCATTGATCCAAAGACTCGGTTGTCAGAAGAACGAATCATTGATCCAAAGACTCGGTTGTCAGAAGAAAGAATCATTGATTCAAAGACTCGGTTGTCAGAAGAACGAAACATTGATCCAAAGAAACGGTCGGGAGATGAACGATTCGTTCATCTGCCGGATACGAGTCTTTGGATCATTTTTCACGTGACCTGCATAGGCTCAGCACTGGTAGCTAGAGAAAACAGAAATGATTTGTTCATTTTGACTGGGTCTTCGGGTAAGGATCTTTGGATCATTTTTCACGTAACCTGCATAGGCTCAGAAGAGGAAACAGAAAGGATTTGTTAACCTCGTTCACTTTCGCGTGACTAGATTTAGTAAGACGTGAATGATATTTGTTCACAAGTAATAATTACCGGTTTCGTTATTTTAACTTTTATGTACTTTACTTACAGTTCAGTGCAGCGTAATTGTTTGCCTTGATAATTAAATGCTAGTGTGATACGAGATTCAAAGATTCGAGTCAGTAAAATGATCCGAACTTCCCATCACTAGTTTGGTCAGGCTTTAAACCTCTCTGTGTGAGTTAGGTCAGGCTTTAAACCTCTCTGTGTGAGTTTGGTCAGGCCACAGTCACATACTTCGGCAAAGTTGTTGGTTGTTGCCTTGTTTGACCAACTGAAGCTAAAGTTGAGGTTAACTTAAATGTTGGTGTTCTATTCTCACGTAGAGAACTTAAGAGGTTCCTTGGAATGGTTAGCAAGAGCTTTTGCTGTAATTTGCCACCATTGCTGCTCCTTTAACAAACCTGCTGAGGCAAAAAGGTTCCTTTTATCTTGAATGAGAAGTGCCAAAGTGCTTTTGAAAACCTTAAAGCATTGTTGAGTAATGCCCCTGTGCTTACAGCTCCAGATTTCTACAAGCCCTTTAAGCTGCTGTGATGCTAGTGATGTGGTTGCTGGAGCTGTAGTGCTGCAGGATGGTGTTCATCGGGTGCTATAGTGATGTGGGTGCTAGTGATGTGGGTGCTAGTGATGTAGTGATGTAGTGATGTGGGTGCTAGTGATGTGGGTGCTGGAGCTGTAGTGCTGCAGGATGGTGTTCATGGGGTTGAACATCCTCTGTGTGGTTTTTCAAAGACATTTGATGTCGACCAAAGTGGTTCACCTCTGCTGGTTCATACAGAACGTATGCCCCTTGTGTCCATTAACACGAGAGGCACCAACCACTAATCAGTGTTCTTGCAGGACTGGACTGAAGTTTTGTCACATTTGCGGGGAGGACAACTCCAGGTCATGAGTATATTTTAACATGTGGTAACTGTTTCTGTTCTTTTGGGGTTGGTTGCTGCAGGACAACCCTAGTAAGGGTGGGGGTGTTACAAGCCTGGTATTTGTTGCTATGTGCGTTTGTTTGTTTGTTTGCCTGTTTCAGGTATCTTGGGTCTCACCTGTAATCACCTGTGATTACCTGCAGGTGCTAGATTCCTTTAAGATCTGGCCACACCCCTCTCTCTCTCACACAGACTCTGCAGCTGCTTACCTGACGGCAGGACGTGCAGCTTACACTCCACCTACCATTTTCCCTTGTATGCTTTAATAAATATAGTTCTAAATTAAGTTTGGGTTTTCCTGTTCTCAATGTGTTGCTTCCCCCTGAGCCAGGGTTGTAACACTTATATTTGTGATCAGTGTATTGTCAGTCTATGGTCATTTTTTCATGATATGTACATACGAGTGTTCTAACCAATTTCTAACACAAAAAGTAATGGACTGACCAAAGATCAGGTGTTAATCCTCACCTGTGTGTACAGATCCTTCAACACTTGGGCTCTGGCCGCCATCTTCACTGAGGGTGGCCACAGTAAAGTGGTACTTCTCTCCTGGAAGAAGACCTGTCACCTCCACCTCAGAACCTGCTACCATGATGCTGCGCTGCTCGTGGCCTCGTCTCCTGGTCACCCTGTAGCTGTGGGGGCCAGGAGCGCCCTCTGGTGGTGACCATCTTAAAGTCACAGAGTCGGGCTTCACTGAGGGGAACTGGATCTGCCCAGGTGGAGGAACACCTGAGAATGATGGAGGTGCAGATGGAAGCTGAAATGTGAGGTTTTAGTGCTAAACACAAATTTCTACCTATTTTTTGGGAAAAGTGCTAAAACATTAAATACCTCCTGTTTTGGAAACTTTGGATTGTGTCTCATGTGCATCCTGTACAAACAAGAATAAAACATTAGAGAAACAGAGAAACTGGGTTCATAATGAGAATTGCATGCCTGTCCAGGGAGTTTTGTTACTAGTTCTAAATGGATGGTTGCTATAGCCAAAGCCCAAAAGTTAGTTCTAAATGGATGGTTGCTATGGTCAAGGCCCAGTCGTTAGTTCTAAATGGATGGTTGCTATAGCCAAAGCCCAGTGGTTAGTTCTAAATGGATGGTTGCTATGGCCAAGGCCCAGTCGTTAGTTCCATATCTGTTGTCGGTCAAGAAAGCGTATCGCTGCTGGGATCAGTGGTAAAACCGGAAGTGAGTACGTAATTCCGATCTCTGGTTGGTAAAAACTTGTCAATACGATACTTTTGATTGGCTAATACCAGGACCTTTACTTTTGTCCTTGAGTTACAATGTCGATTGCCTGACTTTATATGTTGCGTCACTTTTAAACGCTGTTGTGGAAGTTCAAGTTCAACATTAATAGCAATTGAATTACACTTGTGTCGGTGTAATCGCTAGCGGAAAATAAACGTAAACATAAATAATGCGGGTGATTGATAAAGTATGTATGTTACACATGCACACACACACACACGCAATGTTTTTTTGTGAAAAAATTACTTAATTAGTTAGCTTAAATTACAGTATCTTACGCAACCTAACTACCTAAATAGCAGTATATACAGTGTTTGGTTAGCTCAAGGTAGCACTGCCACAGACACACACACACAACCAATGGGTTTTTGTAAAAATGTGTTAATTGGTTAGCTTACATTACAGTATCTTATGCAAGCTAACTACCTAGCTATGTACTATACATTGTTTGGGTAGCCCGCTGTCAAACAGTTGTGGGCAGTGCCTGACATTACCTGAGGGAAAATAAAACACATTAGCATTGATTTATAATGCCACGCTAATCTACGGGACGGCCTGCAACATTCATTCTGTGCACAATTTAGTAGATTGCCTGCAATGCTTCAAAATGAGCAATCAAAACTAAAGGTTGGGACCATCAGTTAATGTGACGGAATGTCAGACATATGGACCGCCCTAGTTTGATGGTAAAAATGGCTCTTAAAGGGTGTCCACATGACGACGGTGAAAACTGAATTTTTGCAAAAACTAAGACAATGCGATGCTATATACTTATTAACTAATTTACATATCACTTCACAACTTCAGCCTGGCTCTATCCACTTTGTGTTTTGGACCACATCTTTACTGCTCGATCTGCAGCATGTCAACTTTTGTACACATTAACTTTATGAATGACATTTAACACGATTCATTCTCGCAAATGCTGTGAAACAGAGTTTCATATCTCCCCATGCTATTGCAATAGTTTTTTCCGCGAGGATGCATCGTGTTTTTTTCCCCTCAGTTTTTCACATTGTGTCTCTTACGCAAGCTAACTACCTAGCTATATACTTTACAGTGTTTGGTTAGCTAAAGCTAGCACTCTCACAAACACGCACGCACGCACACACACACACACACACACACAGCCCGCAATGCAGGCTGTTTATTTAGTCATTGGGGTGGGCTGTTGTGTGGCTCAGAGGACTAATTTGACATGGTCAATTATATCACCCATCAGCACCGTGTTACCCTCTGTGTTCAAATTAACTCCGTCCCTCCTGTAAAGAGGCATGAAGTGGCGGAGGTTGTTGTGCACCACGAAACTCATGCCCATTTGTCAGATGAAGGAGCCCACCACCTTATTGACATTAACCCTGGACTGAGGCGACCCGGGCGTCACAGGTTCCTCTCATTCAAACTCTGCGTTCGCAAATGTCAGATACAATTATTTGGGTCCCTGGGAACAGAGACATCCCCGACGCAAGATTATCTCTGATCCTGCGCCCTTGGTATCCATATAGTTTTCCTCCGCTATGGAAGAGTAAAATCGCCCCTTCTCCAGCAAGGAGAGCAGCTGGTCCCACCTCATCCCTCTCCGACCGGGCAAGAGAGGTTCGGGACACCTTGAGCCCGGGTATGGCACTCAAGCCAGTACAGCCTACGAGCCAAATTGTGGGTAAATCCGTCATGGTGGAAATGAAGCGAAGATATTTGTAACCTTGACTTTGAGGTCAGTTGTGTGCATCCGTACACATGATGAGATGCGTACGATTAAATTAAATGTTTAAAGG
The DNA here is from genome assembly GCF_900700415.2 of Clupea harengus. Taxonomy (NCBI): domain Eukaryota; kingdom Metazoa; phylum Chordata; class Actinopteri; order Clupeiformes; family Clupeidae; genus Clupea; species Clupea harengus. The sequence goes on along the minus strand of NC_045153.1, from coordinate 1,132,771 downwards.
TTTTTGTCACGTAATGTTCCAAAGACAGTCATTGGCGCATACACTGTCAAATATTTTTATATAGCAAACTGTTGCAATCGTTTATCTCTTCACTGTCATAGTACTTAAATTTGTTTTTAAAAGACTAGAAGACTTGGAAAATCGTTTTTGAAGACAGATGCCTGTGTTGAAGTTAACTAAACTTCAACAACAGCTCACACATCCTCCATCCAGCTAAGGTAAGTTAATTTACTTGCATTACAAAATAACCTCAGGTAATGTTACAAGTCACAAACATTGACCCTTCCCTTTAGTAGTCCTATATGCTAAGTGTAACGGCAGACTCGTTAGGTTACCGTCACATAATGAGGGACAAGACACGACAGTTTAAATTCAATGATACGAATTTATTCATACCAATGTCAACAATCAACCAAATAGGGGTATGAAAAAGGTAATGTTCAATGTCGTGCATGAATGGGTGAATGAATGTATCAATTTGTTAGGTAAATGAATAAGAAAGTGAGAGCTAAAGAAATAGAAAGGGGGACAGATTTAGAAAGAAGTCAAAGAGCCCGTGTGAGAGAGAATATCAATATAGTGCCTACAAGTACCGAACAGAAGTGCCTCCTGAGAGAGAGAGAAACCCTTTCATAGCCCCACCCTAAATACAGGTGCAGACAATAAAGCATTTAGGCTCAGGTTCGTCCTTCCCGTGCACTGGCAGGGCGAAGCCTGAAGGGGGCACAGGTGGGCGTCACATAAGTAACAATGCTATTAAATAGAGGACCTTCACTTGTAATGTTGTGATATTTTTCTTAACTTTATGGAGGTCAATAAGCATGATGTATATGCAGCGAAACAGGGATTTATATCTCCCCATGCTACTGTAATTGTTTTTTCCGCAAGGGGGCACTATTGTTTTCTTTTCCTGTTTTTCACGAGGAGGTGTTCAGGGGATTAGCATTTCTAGGCTATTGCATTGGTGTGCTACATTGTTTTGTATATTTTGTCTAGCGCATAGTGTTACAAACAGTTGGTGCAGCCACTTTGTGACATGAGCGGCAAACGTTAAACCCCATGTGAAATAAAAAGTCATGCCAAGACGTTTATTAGTTTATTTATGCTAGCTTGTAACTATTAATATCTTGTTTGACACGGTGTAAAAGTTCAATTAGCACGCCGGTTGTGTGTTTAGCCGTATAGCTTCGTAAAAGTTTGGTTAACAAGTCAGTTGAGTATTGAGCCGTATAACTTCACATAAAAAAAAACTAACAAAACAATAATTTAAAAGTCAGGCGATCGACACAATTTCTCAACGTATTTCCCGTCCCGGTCAGAAGATACGTTTTACCCAACCAGAGACCGGAATTACGTACTCACTTCCGGTTTTACCACTGATCCCAGCAGCGATACGCATACTTAACCGACATCTCTCATTGCCAAGCTAGTATATCCCAGAATTCTGCTGAGCTTTAGGTTTGTAAAATCACTATAGTCTTCAGCCCAGATATACTGAAAGCTACTTCTGACAGAGTTAACTTGTTGCTACTCTTGAGGTACTGAGAAAAATAGACAGCTATAGGCTCTCAGGCACAGATAAATGATAAATGATATGATCAGGCTATATGAGGTGTGTACATATCCCACTGAATGATCTTTTAATACAGATGGGACTAAAATGCAGTTATCATCGAGGCCTACATATATGGGTGCTGTTCCTTTAAAAAGGTACGCTCCCGGGTTTAAGGAGAGGGAGGTGAGCGATCTCAGAGGAGTTAATTTGTTTTGTTTAGAGGCGGCGTGTGTAAGGGCTAGAGTTGAATCAAATGCAAACCTAAATAATATGTTGTATTATTTAAATTCCACGCTGTACTGGACCCTTTTATATATTGACTATATAACAAAAACCTGTCAATATATGTACTTTATTGTTTGAAAAATGTGTTTCTGTTCAGTCTTTTTGTCACGCCAGCGCTGAACCCTGCTCCTGCCACGCCCCCACTTGCATCACTTTCCCGATCACCATCTGATGGACTGCACCTATCACACTTACTATAATAATTAGGGCTGTCAATCGATTAAATAAGATTAACTAATTAATCGCACATTTTTTTATTAATTAATCGCGATTAAAAGTTAGTTTTTCTTCTTAAGACTAAATCTTATAGTAATCTATATAGTAGTATAGTAACCTATATAAGTAATCACTTCAGACAGCATGTATCAGAAACTGTTGTTTAATTGTATTTTTTTAAACACAATGGTGCCCCTCAATGTTAAATTGTAAGAATTTCCCCTGAAGCAATTCAAATCACCTCAATCAGCCCACTGTCCTCAACTATGTTGATGGGCCGACAGTCACTGGCAACCCAAATGGTAACCTTTTCACGGACTGGTCTAGTTATTTTCCTAGAGAAGTCATGGAGTGTGGGTTGGCGATCATCTAACCTGGGACTGCTTTCTGTCGGGTGCTGTGCATTAAGGTGATAACTTCAAGACGAGCTGCTTCTGTGATAGCTAAATTCAGCTTGACAAATGCTACATACAACTTTAGTTTTGTCGATTGTTCTGTCATTTTGGCTCTTAAACAGAGACTTTCCGCCCAACAATCCCTCAGCTCTCTCCATCTTCAACTACCGCAGTGGTTCTCAAACTTTTTCTGTCATTCCACACTTTGAACAAGGGGGGCTATTCAAGCCCCACCTGTCCCTCATTGCTCCCATAAAATGGTTGGCCAAGCCCCCTACTTATGGGCTACATTGCCCGAGGGGACACAGGTTCAAGTCTGGCCTGATGTAATTTCCCAATCCTCTCCCCATCTCTTCTCCGCCTCGCTTCATGTCATAACTTCATGTCCTATCCAAATAAAGGCATTAAAAAAAAGGCATTATTTTTTTTTTAAAGTTGCGTTAATTGCGTTAAAAAATGTTATCGCGTTAATCGCGGCCGCATTAATCACATAGATTAACGCGTTAACGCTGACAGCCCTAATAATAATACTATAATACTAAGAACCCCTCACTCCCTTCACTCACTGTCTGCATGACCTTCACTCACTGTCTGGCCTTGTTGGTTAATAATCTTCCTGCTTCTTCCGTGCTCAGACAAAGCTTACTGTGATTTCCACATCACCGCTCCTGTTTCGTAAGTTAGTACAGTGTGTTTTGTTTTCGAGGTCCGCGCTCCAGTATATTCTAGTTTTCCTTCGTATCCTAATTTCTGTTACCTTTTGAGAATACCTCTTAGCTTTCCCGTTTTGTTTTCTAGAACTCCTTTTGAGACGTTTTTGTTTAATTTAGAACAGATCTCCTGTGTTTTGGCCTTTTCAGTTCTATAGTAATCTTCTGAGCGTTCTCCATGTTTTCATTTGTGTTCTTTGCCGTGCTTGTTTCCCCGTTTTCCCTTTCCCTGGCTGTTCATCCAAAAAAAACCTGTTAACGTACACTCCGAGTCCTGACGTCCCTGACACTTTTGGCCTTAACACAGATCTCCTGATTAAGTTATCCTGATAATGATTTGTAACAAGTTTTTTGTTTGAAAATGTGTTATACTCTGATCTTCACAAAAATAAGTGTATTGACACATCAGGTGCTAAGTTGCAACACTTGTGTGTTAATTTGCGGATATAATTTAGTTTTGACTTTGCAATGCATTGCTTTTTTTGGAGGAAAACATAGCTTTTTTGGACCATGTTTTCTACTTGTGATTGTTTGATTGCTAAAGGACTCAAATAAAATGAGTCATTTACACATAAGGACAATTGAGGAAGTAGCCTGTCAGGATTTTGACTATCTAACAAAAAACTGTCAATATATGTACTTTTATTCTTTTAAAAATGTGTTTCTGTTCCGTCTTTTGGCCTTGTTGTTTAAAATACCAGCCTGGTCTCAATCAGCCATCGTACATATGTATACGTAAATGTTGAACATATAAATTTGTTACAATACGAAATAAAGTGAAATTTTTAACGTACAAATTCGTAGTGATACATATGAAATAAATACAGACTGGCGGTTCTATGCAGGATTAGGGATGGGAATCGAGTGTTTCCACTGGTTCCCAGTGGACCGATTCCTTGGAATCGTTAGCCAAAGTCCTTTTCGATTCCGCTAATAATACTTAAAAAAAAAATATTAATTTTACAATTTTTTTTCCGATTCCGCTATAGATGCCTTAAAAAGTATTCATTTTAGATATTATTTTTTTTGATTCCGGTATCGATATAAGTGCCGTTAAGGTATGTCGCACGCAGCTTTGTTTTGTTTTAGACTGCAGCCAACATGGCGTCTAGGCAGAGGCGTTCAAAAGTGTGGTTATATTTCATGCAAAAAGACGACCACAGGGCCACTTGCAGTGCTTGCAAAACGTCTCTTTCGTCAAAGGGGGGGAAAACTACCATTACCCCGAAACATTTGTCCATACTGCATGCAATAACTTTGCAGGAATGTCATGTTTTTGAGCGCTATGGAGTGAAGATAACGTTAACGCTACAGAGGCCCTTTCCCACCAGTGGGAAAATGTTTTCATGTTGTTAAAGCTCCGCGAGTTTTTTTCCTAGAGACAAAAAAAAAAACCCACAGCAACCTCAAACCCTTTACTTTTAAAATATATACAGTTCAAAAATAAAATATAAATAAGCACTTTGTAAGGAGAATAGAGCTGATCTCTTGCACATTTCTGTCTGTGAGTGAGGTTTCTGCTCCTAAGGACCCACCCATTAGCAAATGACAGCTATGCATATGATAAGTAATGGTGATTCAGTAATCTCTATTGGGCCATGGTGTGTCGAGAAAACCTGCGGGGGGTAGTGGGCCACAAAGACATTCCAGGGCCATTATGTAATGGCCATTGTCTCTGTCTGAGGTGTCCCAGGTAACTCATCAATATGCATTTGTAGGGACACACATTTTGGAGAGGCACAGGTCACTCTGCTATTATAAATATGTAGTAGTGAAACCACACACACTTTCTGAATGCTAAACTCACATATGTATAGCCAACACCTATGTTTACAAGGTTCAGAGTTCAAGTCTCGGTCCGAAATCTTTACAATGTTTTTTGTACAAATTCTGAGCAGCTCTGAATAAAGGTTTTCGCAAGGGTGATTTTACATTTGATTTAAATATAATTTTATTTTACTACATTCCTTTTACTCTAATGTTGTTATTGCTGATCTCTTCTATAACATAATCGTATATGCCACTTGTGCATCAATACTTTTAGTTAGGGGAAATATACAAAAACATCAAGGCATGTGAGACTTCCTAACAGGCCTGGGCCTCTTAAACGTAATGAATCTCAACCAAGCAACAGAAGCGTGGCTAACGTTAGCGCTTCATCTGTTAATATTGAAGGTAAACTCTAACAGTCTATTGTGTTAGTGCCATTTGTTTCATTGTGTAAACCAGCTTTCACATTTTGTTTATGTCAGTTTTATTTTTAGTTCAAGGTGAATACACAAAAACAGCACTGTAATTAGCATGTTCAAATATTATTTAGCACGGCGGTTCTCAAACTCTGGTATATCAAGGACACCTAAACTGCCACAAATTAGACCAGGGAGGGATCCCTATTTGATAAGACTATTTTCCAGACTCCCCCATCTAATCTAATTTTTGAGTTTAGATGTTTTATTACAAACATTTTATGAAACCCATTACCAAATCAGTCATAAATTATGTTACTTATGGTTGGAATTATAGTCAAAACAAATACTTTTTGTCATGCCTCGACCGGCCAGGAGATGCCGACAGAACCCACAAGCCCCTGAGATTCGGCCCAGGACACCCGGCACATGTCTCAAGCCCTTGCCGAACGAACTGGGAAACCCCATGCCAGGTGATCAGAGGAATCACCTGTTCCTCGTTTCAGGTGGCTGTCTTAAGCCCCTTGTTTCTGAGCTTCGTTGCTCAGTCATGGAGATTTCTACCCGAGGGACAGTCAACTCTTTATGCTCACCTGCTCCTAGCAAAAACTCACTCCTGTGATTGTATTGATCCTTGTTCACCGCAGCTCACGGTCTGTTGGACTTCCTTTGTTTCTGTGTTTTTGGATACTGTGGACTTTTTGAGTTTGTTGCCTGAAGACGGCGTTTTGTGTTATTTTCTGGAAGGACATCTTTTGTTTACCATGTGCCATTGACTCATTTGTGTTTTCCTGGAATAAAACCCTCTGTGAGTCCTCCAAACCTTGTCTCCTGCAGTTGTGCTTATACAAGATCCTAACACTTTTTTTGCTTTGTTGGGACCCCCTGGCACCCCATCAATGAAAAGGATCCCTAGGCTATGGGTCTCTGGACCCTACTTTGAGAGTTTGTTGACCTATTCTTAGGTTTGTTTTTGGTTATTTAAAACATGTAAATGTATACATACATACTGTATATGTTGTACATCGTCTATTCAGATAATATTATATAAAAGAAAATGAATGTAAATAAACTCGTTTGTACTCTTTTTTTTTTTTTTTTCTCTTGCCCAAAAATAATCGATAAGAGAATCGATAAGGACTCGAATCGTTATGGAATCGGAATCGTTAAAATCTTATCAATTCTCATCCCTATGCAGGATACCTTTATAGGATCGATTTTATAGAAGAAGTTGGAAAGAATTAGATATCCTAATTGTTTGAACTACAAAGTAGGCCTAGGAAACTAATCACAATTACATCCAATAGCACCCTAGATAGCACGTTGAAACGTGTATATCTGTAGTAATTACAGACTACAAAATAGGATAGGCTAATAACCTTAGAATATATTGCTATAGCTTTCCTGGCATAAATACAGCAACCTGCGGATTAATGTGAATGCATATCGCAACTGTAGTAAATGCTTGTCACCAAGGAACCCCTGCCTTATCTAAATTACTTTTTCAACTGACTTTATCTCCACGTTGGCCTCCCCTGTGTCTGTTAACTGTGGCTTTTCCATTTAATTGCCATTGCCACCCACGTATTGCCCTCCTCACGGATGCATTCTGGCCTCCGACGATAATTAACTCATTATGCATATTTCTTGTTCCATGTGATACGACATTTACCTACTAGATTACACACGATCTGAGAAAAGCTTTGTTTGGCAAATTATCGTCTGCACTCAGTTTGTAACCCTAACGGAAATACAAAATCTAAGTTTCAGTGAACTACAAATGCCAGCGCCATTTCTTTAAACACATCCGAAAAAACACTATTCATCATGTGAAATGAAAACTGGAATCTCAATGGGAAATTGAAACAGCTCTGACGTACTTAAGTATGAAGTTGTATTTTGTTTCATTAAATGTTAATTATCCACTGTTGAAACGAATACATTGTTAAAGCTGCTATTTCATTTTTTATAATTATTTTTATTTAGTAAGAAGGTAACAGAAAATATAAAAGGGTACCATGAATTACAATTTCATTAAAGCTGCTATTTCAATGAGAGGCAGACCACTGAGTGCGATGACTGCTTGCCTTGACTACACAGCACACTCTGGGCCTCAGCCTCCCCTAGGCCCTGACAGCTCACTCAGGGTCACAGGCACTACTAGGCCCAGTAAGGCCTTTCTACCTAGCCTTACTTGACACTTGTTTTTGCACACAGGACTCTCTGCCTGACCATTCGTGACACTTGTTTTGCAAGGCTGCTCCATGTTCACCACATCACTGCATTACAACCATTGTATTCTTCTACATCCACCTTTCCTGAAACAGCTGAAACAATGAGTCAGTTGAGACAATCACTTGTCTGTTACAATGCCGTTATGCTGTGGCTGTTACAATACGTTGTATGTTACAGAATCAGATGATACAAAATAACAGAAGAATAGTTTTATTACCATGTAGAGGGTATTTCTGCCATGTACTGTATGTTAATGTTCTGGTTGGAGAGTCTCTACCATGACAAGAAGTGCTGAATCAGGAACAGTTTCAAGAGTGATCTTCCAAGGATGTGGCTGGCTTTGTATCCTTTTTGGCCATTTGATTATCAGTAGTCCTTCACTTGAGTGTGAGTATGTGTATCTCTTGACAGGCGAGATGTGGTCCCCTTCTCCCCAGATAGCCTCCTTCCTGCCCTTTGTGCTCTGTTCTCACACCCTCCCCCCACAACAGCTAAAAGGACTTACAGGAACAGGGTGGAGTCCAGCTACCATGGCTCTGAGCCCAGGCGCATGTGGAGTGGACTAAGAGCCATCACAGACTACAAAGGGGTTGGAGAGAGACCCAGCCCTCTGTCCTACTACCTGACGAGGTGAAAGCCTCGCACAGGACAGGACAGTGACCCCCCTGCAGTGGAGTTACCTGATGGCCTAGCCAGTGGTGTGCCTACATTAACTGTAGCCAAGCATTGCCGGCATTGCTTCAAAAAGACCAACCCTCACAAGGCACCTGGCCCAGATGACATTTCAGGTAGGGCCCTCAGGGTCTGCGCTGATGTTAAAGAAAGTATTAGTATATTTTATCATGAATGTTTTAACTAAAAGGCTTGTTCCAAAATGCTGTGTGTAAAGTGTGCCTTTTCATATAGGTTGGACTTTGGAAGACACTTGAAGCCAAGAATGCCAAGAATGTGAAACCGGATACCTCACGTATATGTTTTTATAAGATAAGAAGGACGGGGGGGTTGTGGAATGTCTTGTTGCTGGGCAGAAGTAAAATTTAGCTAACGGCACTCCCATTTCCTGACTGTCATACTGTGTAAACATTGTTCTGAATAAAGGGAGTTGTTTGAGCATGGCACGGCAGGGAGAGCTTGGTTAAGCGGCTCCGTCCGCCGAGGGCCCGGCGTAAACAGTCCGTTCAACTTTACTTGTTGTGGTGTCTTTAATCTGCTAACTAACAGTTTAGGGTTTTCCCCTGACAGCTGACCAGCTAGCAGGGGTCTTCAGTGACATCTTCAACCTCTCCCTCAGCCTGTCCTGTACTTCCCACTTCAAGAGGACCACCATCATCCCTGTGCCTAAGACTACTAGGGTCACCTGCAGTGTGTGACTATCGCCCGGTAGCACTGTCCACTGTCATCATGAAGTGCTTTGAGCGGCTAGTCAAATAATTAATTTGCTCCTCACTGCCGCCCACCCTGGACCCTATGCAGTTTGCATACCAGTCCAACAGGTCTACAGACGATGCCATCGCCCTGACTGTGCACACCGCGCTCTCCCACCTGGACAAAGGGAATACGTATGTGAGGATGCTGTTTATTGACTACAGTTCAGCATTCAATACCATCATCCCCTCCAGACTTGTCTCCAAGCTTGTGGACCTGGGACTAAACACCTTCCTATGCAAGTGGATCTTTGACTTCCTGACGGGGAGGCCACAGGTGGTGAGAATTGGTGACCGCCAGGGTTTTTCCTGGGTCAAAATGGGTCTTAAAAAAAAAATGGGCGCGCTGTGCACGCAGTCTGTGTTACCATGTTACCTTATTAGCTTACATTTTACCATTTCATAAATAATGAGGATATGCTTCAGGAAATAATTTTGCTTCCACTTTAGATTCAAATAGATTGACAATAGTCCAAGCCCCATGGTGCTATCATGTATGGTTCAAAGAATATCAAGGTTTACCTCTTTACATATATATGCAAACTACTGAAATGTATATCAATAGAATCTAGAACTAACCAGTGGTCAGAAATGGAACACACAAATTATGAAATTCAAGTTTATCTATTATTACTATTCATTTTTATTATACAAACCTACATACCATTCCTTTTGTTTTTATTATTAAAACTGTCCACAAATATGTTTAATAGTGTGTGTTACGACCCCCTGTGCCCTGCGCACCCTGCCTGCAGTCCCTATACTGGCCATATGGAGGGAGCAGGCTGTGTACCTACAACCAGCATGATGAGCAGTGATTATCCACACCTGGTGCCAGGATATAAAAGCACTGCTACGTCTGATGGAGGCCCCTTCTCAGCTTCCGCTACTCTCACACACACTTTTGACAAACGCTCCTACTCACGTACATACCCACTTCACGCATCCACGCATCTTTGGAAACCCCTAGATTTTCTCCTTTGGATCAAACTTTGTAGTAAATAAATAGTCTTTTGTTACAATCCGCCACATTGTCTGTCTCTACCGTGTTTATGTTGCAACCCACGAGCCGGTCGTAACAGTGTGTTTAACTTCTATTGGCCCACCAATGGAGGCTGCGTTGGAAATCAAACTTTTGTCAGCATTTTGAGTGGACATTTCATTTGCATTTGTACAGGTGTATTCATGCACGTCGGGCTGGCCCTCGCAGCGGAACGATAGTTTATAACTGCACCGGTTTATCAATGATAATATTAATTCGAGATGCAACACAAATCTATCCGCTCTCCTCCGAACGAGCTGAGCTTTCATTGATAAACCAATGCGGTTGTCTGCCTCTCCCGAGGCCCCGCGGTCTACTGGTACTCGTTTAAACAGGTAGACAAATCAAATAATAGCCTACACCTGTGTAAGTCCTCAACATAGCAGATTTTTTAATACATTGAAAGCCATGAATACTGAAAATGGAATGTTATGCTCAAAATCACCGCCGACTGATCAGTCAGGATGTATACGCAAGTTGAGTGATTGGCAGCTCGCCGCTCTGTCCATTCGCACACCTCACAGTTGCGTATTGTTCAGACAAGAAGACACGCTTATCAACTCGATTACTATTGGAAGGCGCATCCCACCCCCTGAGCGAAATAATTCATATCTATAAATAACAGCTCAAATTTATCTTTTTAACCAGATTTGTAAACAGGTCGCGATCAATATTTTGCAGTACAATAGGCTACCTTGGTTTAAAATCGAATTACGGTAGATGCATGCTAGCATTGCGCTAAATAATTAGACAGCTAACATTAATTAGTGGTGTTAACATGAAGTCAGTTATTGTATATGGCATTAATATTATTCTAAAACACCTTCATTAGTTGTTTTAACCAGATTTGTAAGCAGGTTGTAAACAACATTTTGGAAGTGCCTTGGTTTAAAACAGCTAAAAGCTAGCTACAATAAGTTGCTTACTCAAATCTCAAATTCAAACCAACATATTCTCTAAACTGGCAAGCTTGGAGCAGCCTCTGTTCAATGATTGGCTCAGGGGCTGGGAGGTGGGATGCGCCTTCCAGGCAGCTGCTGCCTTGAAGTCGACGGTGAGGGCTCAAAACACCATTCAGCTGAATTGCGGCATGAATGACAGCTTTTTTAAAGTCATTTTTTATCGCGGATTTTTTTTTTTGCCTTAGGCGCTCGGGATTTGTTGTAGGCACTCGGGAAAACGGCTTAGGCACGCGCCCAAATTTTCTCTATGCAGGAAAAACCCTGACCGCACCTCAGCCACAGTGATCACCAACACAGGCACCCCCCAGGGCTGTGTGCTCAGCCCCCTCCTGTTCACCTTGTTCACACATGATATTCACACATGATGTGCGGCAACGTACAGTTCCAATCTCATCGTTAAGTTTGCTAATGACACAACCATTATGGGCCTCATCACTGAGAGTGACGAGTCAGCATACAGAGGGGAGATACCCTGACAACATGGTGTCAGGATCAGGGGCGGCTTGTCCATAAGGGTGATTGGGGCGACGCACTGCCTAGGGGAAAAGGCAAAAAAAAACAAACAAAAAAAAAAAAAAAAAAAACTCCTGATGTATAAACGCAATATCCTTATAAGTCGCGTAAATGACGACATGTAAATTTAAATGTAATAATTTTTTTTCTATCGGATTCTACCACTAGACCGTCTGATCTGCCTCTGAATGACTGTTACCTGATTTGACAATGACATACAGTCAGCCTAAACTCGTGCTTCAAATGGCCCCGCCCCTTCTGGGGCGATTTGGGGCGAAATGAAAATCGCCCCAGACCTCTCCCATTGACTCCCATGTTAAATCAATTTTTTTCACAAAACAGAGCTCTCAATGCATTCTCTATGGCTTCCGGGAGGGCTCGCCCCTTCATGTCGTGTCATAAGTAATGGACGTAAAAGCCTATACTAACGTCATACAGCTCGACAGAGGCATATTCTGTCAAGATGGCTCCTGTTCAGTGCAATAACTCGATTCGCTCTTTGACAGAAACTCCTTTTTAGTCGGCGTACTAATGAAGATACATTGACAACAAAACAATTAGGACTTCCTAGACCAAATGTATCCATTCAACAGGTTTCTACAAAGAGAGGGAAATCCTACATCAAAGAATTGGAACGAAAGAAAATCGCGGTCGTGAAGTGGCTAACGCGGTCTGTATTTCATATACCACTGTCACTTTTCATAGGTTTCACTGTGTGTTTCACAGTTTGCTTCTTGCAATAACACTGAATATTTTTTTATGTGATTACTTATTTTGCTTTTGTAAGCCAATACTTTCAAGATCAGTCAATAAATATTGTTGGTTTTGACATATGTTGCCCCCTTCTTTATGTTGTTACTGGACATATCATGTGTCCTGTTAAGCTATGTTACATCATACAACATTTGAGACACGTGGATAATGAAAAAGTGGGATAATTTAATGTGGAGCCACATCATGTTTGCTTATGAAGGCTACTGGATGCAACTTTCTTCCATTGCTTTCCACCTGTAACTTGCTACTCTAGCTATGTAGCAAGAGGGGACATATTACTGTTGTGTGCTGCCAATAGTGAACAAAAAGGTATTGCTGTATGAGTTAATCAGCTAACTTAATGATTAAGGCGACCCATTCAGTAGGTACATTATCAAAAAAATTGCTCCCCCCTGAGAATTTCTTCAGGAGCCGCCACTGGTCAGGATAATAACCTCACTCTCAACATCAGCAAAACTAAGGAGATGATTGTGGACTTTAAGAGGTGGCAGGAGGTGGAGCATGCACCCCTACACATCAACAGATCTGAAGTGGGGAAAGGTCAACCATGGAGTATGAACCAAGATGGCGGTGCGTGAACAACGCAAGGCTCAGCGTCTCTCCAGAATTTGCAAAATAGTAGTTTTCTGCCTATTTGTTTCGATTCACTCAGAACAGTCTTGCGAATATCTCATATAGCCGTCAGCAACTTTTGGATATCGAATCATGCGATTTCGACTACTTTATCGACAGTCTCCGGCTCATTCCAGAGATCTCCAACACAGCGGTAGCTACCAACCCGGCTACGCCGACCGGAAGTGCTCACAGGCGGCGTCGAGACCGTAAACAAAGGCGGGGGAAGCGAGGAGGGCTACAAGCTAGGCTAAAGCTAACTCCTCACCGGCTTTCTCTACCCAGCATTTTCCTCGCCAATGTTCGGTCTCTGGCGAATAAAATGGATGAACTGCGGCTGCGGATCACCACTCATGAATGGATTATAGACTGCAACGTCACGATTTTCATGGAAACATGTTTCAACAGCGGCGTTCCCGATAGCGCCATCGAGCTAACGGGGCGCTACATCCTCCGGGCAGATAGAACAACAGAGGACTCCGGTAAGACCAGAGGCGGTGGACTATGCATCTATGTAAACAATGCTTGGTGTATGGACACTGCTATCATCGAGAGTCACTGCTACAGTAGATGTAAACTCCCTGGGCAGATAGAACGGTCTACATCTAACCATGAGATACTCAAGGTTACTTTGAGATACTTGAGTATCTCATGGTTAGGTGTAGACCGTTCTATCTGCCCAGGGAGTTTACATCTACTGTTGTGACTGCAGCTTATATCCCCCCGGATGCTAATGCTAAACTGGCAATGAAAGAACTGCATACTGCCATTAGCAAGCAACAGACTTTACATCCGGAGGCAGCCTTTATTGTTGCGGGTGACTTTAACCACTCCAACCTGAAGACTGTACTCCCCAAATTCCACCAACATGTCTCCTGCCCCACGAGAGGAGACAAGACTTTGGACAAGGTCTATACCAACATGGCTGATGCCTACAAGGCAGCCCCCCTCCCCCACCTAGGACAGTCTGACCACCTCTCTTTGTTCCTTCTCCCTAAATACACACCACTCATCAAACGTGTGAAACCCACAGTGAGGACAGTTAAAGTGTGGCCAGAGGGAGCAGACTCTGCACTACAGCTTCGGTTCGAACACACGGACTGGAGTGTGTTTGCCACTCAAGGGTCTTTTATACTTGGTTTTTACGCGGAAACGTACGCACGTAAGATACATAAGCGCAGTTGTTTTGATTTATAGTTCCTTTAGGTTCCCCAAGGGTTGTGCGTGTTGTAAAGCGATTCAACGCCAAAACAGTAGGTGGAGTAACGTTTTTTTGCCTACCCCATGACGCGAATGGACACGATGAACCGGAGATTTTTCTGTTGAAAATGCCTTACTTTATAGACAATAACGATCATACACCCCCATTGCACGAAACAACAACACTCAAACAAATAAATATTGGATTGTTAGTCTATTAAGTATTGTATTTTATTATTTAGCCTGTTGTTGACCTTTCCTGCTAATCGTAGTCTGAGATTACAGGGGAGACTTTTGTTTACTGCTCCAGAGCCGAAATGATCTATATTCTTAACTCCGGGGTTATCTCCCTTTCCCTTCTGAATGTTGAGTGAAGTAAGCGTATTTATTGCAGCGGGACAAAGGAAAATTAATACATTTGTTACACGAAATACAAAGGTTGGCAATTCAGTACCAGTGGCGAAAAAGACAGATCACATGATGCACAAGTTTGTTTATTGACACATCTTTTAAGGACGGGCACAGCGCTTTAAAACAACGTGTTTATAAGTTACATTATTTAAAGGTGAAAGATAAAAGGCGAGAGAATCGCCAGGTGTAGGCCTACCTTATCATCATGAGTGTAGCTATGTTGTCAGTATTTGTAATACAATGTGTTGGCCGCAAGTTAACTCCACTTCACGTTAATGATAGATTTTGAATGAGCAGACCGGGCTCACGCTTGCCTCACGTGTGCAATAACATATGCCGTTTAATCATATTTGGTAGAATGAAGGACAAATTAGTTGTGAATACTATCACCGAGTTTGAAAGGTAGGCTATTGGTCAGGTAAAAGCCGAGTGACAGCTGATTTTCTTTCTGATTTGACAGTAGCCTACATCTGTGTGTTTTAAGCAAATAAAATGTTGAATAGGCTATTTACCAACGGGCACCTGCTATCTTGGATTATACAGTAAATAAGTTGCGAAATGAAACAAAAACACATCACAGTTAAAGTTGTATTAGTATTGATTGATTCACATCGATATGAATGGATGACATGACTAACAAGTGGCGAAAAATGAATATGAAAGTACCAGTGGCGAAAAAAAGACAGATCACATGATGCACAAGTTCGTTTATTGATACATATTTTAATGACGGCCACAGCGCTTTAAAACGACGTGTTTATAAGTTACATTATTCAAAGATGAAAGATAGAAGGCGAGAGAATCGCCAGGTGTACCTTCTCATCACGAGTGAATGTCAGTGCTTGTAATACAATGGTGTTGGCCGCAAGTTAACTCCACTTCACGTTAATGTTACATTTTGTATATGAGCAGACCAGGCTCCATTCTATCGCTTGCCTCAGGGGTGCAATTGATTGATTCACATCAATATGAATGGATGACATGGCTAACAAGTGGTGGAAATTGAATATGAAAGTATTTGTTCGGTGAATTAGCGCGTTCTCTCCAAACAATGCAGTCAACGGTTTTTAAATGTCAACACAGTATAGCCTATCACCTAACTATCATCTGAAATATGACGGTATGTCAAAACAAACCTTTGATGTAAACAGAATATTCAGAATGGAATAGGAATATATCAGAGCAGTATCTTTTATCGCGTTTGACAAATATGCTCAGATTGCTGTTGCTGATTTCTCCTGTGAGAATGGGATAGTAGCCTATTCTCTCCATGAATTTGCGGACATTTGAGCGTCCTTATAAGTGTTTAAAGAGGGTTTGTAAAGATGCTCATGTCTTCGGACCTCTTCTGTTATGTTTGTTCATAATCAACAAGAGGCTTGTGAGACGGTCTGCAGGCTATTCATGATTCAAAAACATTCTAGTCTTGCCTTGGCCTTTAAAAATGGCGGTATTATGCTATGAAACCGGAAATGTAAGACTCCTGAAAGGATGGGGTTAGCAGCCAATCACAGTCTTTGCGGGCTGCGTGGGCACGCAGTGGTTTTTGTTGCATAGTGAGAAATTTTGGCGGACGCACTTACGTGTTACGTGACTGCTTAAAGGGGCTTACAACAGCGTTTATGTAAATTACGCGTTACGTTTCTGTGTAAAAACCGAGTATAAATTGCACTTCAGGCCACACTGGACTCCCACACGGACATTGATTCCTATGCCTCTTCCATTCTGGACTTCATCAACACCAACTTCGACAGTGTCACCACACTTAAACGAATCACTACCTTCCCCAACCAGAAGCCATGGATGAACAAAGAGGTCCGCCTACTGCTGAAGGCACAAGACACCGCTTTCAGATCAGGTGATGCTCAAGCCTAAAGTTCATCCAGGACTGACCTGAAGAGGGGCATCAAGCAGGCCAAGCACTGCCACAAGCTAAGGATTGAGGAGCACTTCAAGAACAACTCCGACCCCCGACGCATGTGCCAAGGGATCCAGGCCATAACAGACTACAAATCCACCAACACCACCCCCCAAAACAGTGATGCCTCCTTGCCTGACGAGTTTAACAGCTTTTATGCACGCTTCGACAGGGACAACCAGGAGGTTGCTATCAAGGCTGTGCTTACTTCAGACAACCAGCCCCTAACACTCTCCTCCACCGACGTGTGTGCCGCACTGAGCAGGACTAATGCACGAAAGGCTGCTGGCCCTGATGGCGTCCCCGGACGCGTGCTCAGGGCCTGTGCTGGGCAGCTAGCTGAGGTCTTGACTGACATATTCAACCTGTCACTAGCCCAAGCTACTGTCCCCAGGTGCTTTAAAACCACCTCTATCGTGCCAAAACACTCCACTGCAGTGAGCCTAAACGACTTCCGCCCTGTTGCACTCACTCCAATCATCATGAAGTGCTTCCAGAGGATGGTCCTGGCTCACCTCAAAACCTGCTTACCACCCACACTGGACCCCTTCCAATTCGCCTACCGCAAGAATAGGAGTACGGAGGATGCCATTTCCACGGCATTACACTCCGCCCTTTCTCACCTGGACAATAACAACAGCTATGAGAGGATGCTGTTCATAGACTTCAGTTCAGCCTTCAACACAGTCATCCCCTCCAAACTGATCACGAAACTCAGTGATCTGGGTATCAACACTTCCCTCTGTAATTGGATACTGGACTTCCTATCCAACAGACCCCAGTCTGTTAGGGTAGAGAACCACACCTCCTCAACCCTCATCCTGAACACCGGCGTGCCACAGGGCTGTGTGCTAAGTCCTCTCCTCTACTCCCTCTTCACCTACGACTGCACACCTGTACATGGTTCTAATACCATTGTCAAGTTTGCAGACGACACAACGGTGATTGGCCTCATCAGTGACAACGATGAGTCGGCCTACAGAGAAGAGGTGCAGCACCTGGCGGTGTGGTGCGCCGACAACAACCTGGCTCTCAAAACCAAGAAGACCAAAGAGCTAATTGTGGACTTCAGGAAGAAAGCTGGCACACATATCCCCATCCATATCAACGGGATGGAAGTTGAGCGTGTCGCCAGCCAGGACCTCTCTTGGACCCTCAACACCTCATCCCTGGTAAAGAAAGCACACCACTTCTTCCTGAGGAGACTGAAGGCCCATCTGTCTCCTCAGATTCTAGAGAATTTCTACTGCTGTACCATAGAGAGCATCCTTACAAACTGCATCTCAGTATGGTATGGCAGCTGCTCTGTCGCGGACCGTAAATCACTGCAGAGGGTGGTGAAAACTGCCCAACGCATCACCGGTTCCTCACTCCCCACCATTGAGGCTGTCCAGAGCAAGAGATGTCTGCGGAGGGCACGCAGCATCGAAAAGGACAGCTCTCACCCCAGCCACAGACTGTTTGCCCTCCTCCCCTCTGGACCAGCAGGTTCAGGAACAGCTTCATCCCTGCGGCGGTCACTCTACTGAACTCTGCCCCCCACCCCCACACACATCTCCCCCAGTGACTGTACTTCCCCCCTCCACCCTGGCTTGACTGCCACACACCCTCCTCCAGCCACTGAACATTTGCATTGTACTTCCCTCCTCCACCCTGGCTTGACTGCCACACCCTCCTCCAGCCACTGAACATTTGCACCAGAATGTTTTTTACCACTTATTACTGTATTAATCGTACTTATACCATACAATACCTCTTACATATAATATTACTAATACCTCTTTCACTTCATTTCACTTATTACCACCACTAATACTTACACCTGCACTTTACATATACTTATCATACCCACACTTCTAACTTCAATTGCTGCTATTCTTGTCCCAATTACTGTTCATATTGCATATCTATTTCTTACTGTACATATCTATTTATTCACTTATTACACTTTACATATGCACATACTCTGCATTTTTTGCTATTTTGCACTTCTAGTTGGATGCTAAACTGCATTTCGTTGCCTCAGTATTTGTACTCTGTGCAATGTGCAATGACAATAAAGTTGAATCTAATCTAATCTAAAAAAAAGTCAGCTGCTTCAAGTTCCTGGGCTGAACCTCAGCAATGATCTCACCTGGTCTGCCCATTTTTCTGCCATGTTCCTGATTGTTTCCCCTATTACCACCTCTAAGGAGAAAATGTTATTGTTTTTGCACTATATAAATACATTGAATTGTAGTCAGTGGTTTATCAGCCTTGGTCAGTGAAGAAATCATTCATATGACGAAGAGGTTGAAATTATGTTGCTTTTATGTGCATGTCAATATCACGTCAATATCAAATCTAACCTCTCAAAAAATCTGTAATCCTATTGAAAAAGGACCACGTAACATGCTTCTTGTGTATTATTATTCCTCACAGTCATAATAATACAATTTGCAGATTTTGTTCCATTTTTTCTCAATGATGGTCAAATATTAGTAGTTAAAGATGCATAATTTCAATAGTTTAGATTTATTTTCAGTATTTCAAAGTGAATGAGCTGTGGGAGCACAAGAACAGTGAGCGTCTAGCAGCGATTATCATAGACATATATGTATGTATATACAGTATCTATGGCGATTATAGCTTATTATCGAGATTCTAAGTAACATGGAGACAAAACTTTTTCTGGTACTTCACGTAGTTCATAAACCCTTGAATATAAAAACGACTCGGTTGAGAAATGTAAACGCTATAGTGCTTTTTAATAAAATATGGTGGCGACGTTAGCACGTCGCAGCAACGGGCTGAAGCAGTCAATGGGCCTCATTTATAAAACGTACTTACGCACAGATTTGATCTTAGAGTGTTCGTGCGATCGAATCCACGTCTAAGTACAGATTTATAAAAACCGTCTTAGATGTAGAAAAGGACGTATCTCTACGTCTGGTTCTAGTTCGCGTAAGTACATTTCCTTGTGGCAATACTGGAGTACTGCAGGAATTCGGAACTCTCTGAGCGCCGACACGCAGTCACCACCACCGTCACAATTAGGGCTAATGGTAAAAGGCCAAATGAATGTTTCGCTCAATATAATCAATTAAACAATTTGAATAATTCATACATGAATGAAATTCACGTCTAATAGGTATTTATTTTAATTCCACACGTGTAAAACATTTCGCTCAATTTATAGCCTATAAAAAGCCTGATAGTGACTTCGTTTTCAGTAGGAGATATGGCTGCATTGGCGTTGTTAGAGGATATTGCCAACCGCGCAATAAGGAGGGAAAAGGGGTTTTTGTGATCGCAGGATGATGTATGGCTGATAAGCAGGTACCGTTTTCTGCGTAAAACAGGGTTTCCAATGGCTTCTCACCCCGATTGCGCACACTCAGACAGCCTAGGAAGCACACTTCAATACAGCACATGCCCGTGCGTGGTCGGTAGTGGAGCGCAGCATAGGCATGCTGAAGAGAAGGTGGCGATGTTTGGATGCATCGGGAGGGAGACTGCTATATGACCCCGAAAAGGTTTGCCAGATGATCCTAGCCTGTTGTGTGCTACACAACATCTGTCTAAGCCATGGCATAGAGCTAGGAGAAGACGAATTGCGCATGGACCAAGATGACCACCCTCCCATCCCAGCTGGCTGGAACACGCACATCACTGCGCTGAGAAGATGGGAGCTGATTCACCAACTATACCAACAGTATAAGAATAAATGCACACATGTTCCCATTTTCTTCAGAATGTTTTATTTAGGCACGTTTGTTCAAAGAACCCTCAATAGCGGACAGAGTTCGGCAACAACCTCACTAACAGACTCATTCAAGTCCCTTTGTGAATGAGAAGAGAAAGCTGGTGATGGCCGACGAGGCCCCAATGCTGGTGCAGCAGGTGCTGCTGCCGCAGATGTGGCTTCTGGTGCTGCTCGTGCCGCTGGTGCTTCGGAGACGTGTCTTCTACCATGCCACATACTTTGCTTTTGCCATTACGCCACCCGACAGGCTTTCGAACAGTGTTTTGGCCCGCATCTGCTCTTCCATTAGCAGAACGTCGATTTCAGCCTCACTATAATTCTTCTTTTACATGTTTCTTTCTTGCTTGCCATTGTCACAGAGAGTTTGTGCATTGAGGATGTGCTCCGTTTGTGCATTGAGAATATGCTAATTAGATTAAGTAGGGGCGTTTTGAGGGCGGAGATTCAGCTGCGCACAATTCCACGATCATTTGTGATTTATAAAACGCAGGAATGGCGTACACGTGTTTTTTTGGGCGTACGTTCGTTTTCTGTGAAAAACACTTACGACCATTTCAGAAAACGTCTGAGATCAAATATAGGATGGTTTCTACGCAACATTTTATAAATGAGGCCCAATGGGGCGTCTATGTATATATGTCTATGGTGGTGACGGAAACGTTTATAGTGAGATTGACAGGTCAACAACCAATCACACCGCTAACATTAAATAGCTGGCCCAGACACCTCGCAAATCCCCTCAGACTTATTTTTCAGTTACAATAACGAGGTTTTTACATTGTGCAGTGGCTACCTCTCGGTAAGTAAAAAAAAAAATCTAAGCAAAAAAGGTCAAACAAACAACTGATGACGTCACCCCATTCAAAGTGAATGGGGATCCGTGCCCCGTAGAAATGCCCTTCGTGAAGTCAAACGATGTAAAATAGACGTGTTATGATTTTATTTTTAACGAGAAATCGTACAGAAAAACAGTATTTCATGAAGCAGAACACAAGTAATTACACACATTTTGGTAAAACGGAATTAATAGGGAGCTCTCCATCCAATATGGCGGAGACAGACGTTCACTCACGTTGTATTTTGGGTGTGGTTAATAATGCGCTCCAGCCATACGTATGTATTGTTCCGAATTTCTCTCTGGCATAATTTACAAATTTCATAAGTAAATTTACGAATTTCTCTGTCACAAAATTTCGTATACATTGATACAAACATGTTTTGGAGATCACGTTGGTTAATACAGATCTGACTGTCTCTACATCTGACTCTTAATACAGTTATCCTGACAATGATTTATAACAGGTTAAAAAATGTGTTATACTCTCTGATCTTCACAAAAATAAGTGTCTTGACACATCAAAGGTGCCGAGTTGCCACACTTGTGTGTTAATTTGAGGATATAATTTAACATGTTGCTACTTTCTGCACTTCCTACGTCTGTAGAGGCTAGAGTTGAATCAAATGTAAACCTAGACATCCAAAAGCATATATTTGTACTACCAACTCTTTTGATTGTTAGTCTGTAGACCTTCAGTGCTTGGGTGGGCTATCTCCCGGGCCTTTCTGTGTGGAGTTTACATGTTCTCTCCGTGTTCACAAGGGGTTTCCTCCACTAAGAACCCCAACAGAAAAACATGCAAAAAGAATAGAACACTCCTTTCCGTCCCTGACCGAGACGGTTCACTTGGTCCCCGGGTGCTGAGAAGCTGCCCACTGCTTCTGGAGGGTCCTGGAGGAAGGACGATCCGGGATGGGTTAAAAGCAGAGTGTGAATTCACAGCGACCTCAGGCCTGCGTGTGTGTGTGTGTGTGTGTCCTGTGTCGCCTCCATATATAACACGTGTGTTGCAGTGAATCGCTTGTGCAATAAAACTCACTGAAAGTCAGCCTTGTTTGTATTTAAATTCCATGATTTACTGGACCAATCAAAAACAGAGTACGAGGATCACTGTTCTACAGAAGATTCCCTTCAACTCACGGAGCGGTAAGAAGTGCTGTATATTTTTGTTCCTGTGTTTTCTCTTTGCAATACATGAAAGATTTGAGTAATTTACACGTAAGGACAATTGAGGAAGTAGGTAGAATTTTCAATTATTGACTATCTAACAAAAACCTGTCAATATATATATATAATATACTTTATTGTTTGAAAGAGTTGTTTCTATTCTGTCTTTTGGCCTTGTTGCGTTAATACAGATCTCCTGAGTTATCCCGACAATGATTTGTAAAAAGTTATTTGTTTGAAAATGTGTTATACTCTCTGATTCACAAAAATAAGTGTCTTGACACATCAAAGATGCTGAGTTGCCACACTTGTGTGTTAAACTCTGTCACATAGTAACAGTTTGTTTAAACTTCAGAACTAATTTGGCAAATTCATATGCAAGTATAATATAGTTAATATAGCAAATATAAAAGTTAATTGACGTTCTAAAGCACGTGTCACAATGGAAAATGTATGCAAGCAATGTATGCAAGCAAATGCAAGCCGTGGTACAGAAACCACACCTGATCTGTATATGTGCTCACCTGCTCCACGACGTCATGTCCTTTGTGATCTTTAAGTAAACAGCGTGAGCAGATTGGTGATTGGTCGGTCCTGCAGTAGAACTCCAGCTGTTTGTGGTGCTGTTGACAGAGGCTCTGATCCTGAAGGTCCTGCAGCTGGTGTCTCTCCAGATCTGGGTCAGAGTAGTGAGGCCTGATGCAGGTCCAGCAGTAGGCATCCCTACAGGTCAGACAGGTCTTCACAGCTGGATTTGGGCAGACATCACACAGCACCCGTCCCGCTGACACTCTAGGACACATGAATGGATTTGTTAAATGTGTAACAAATCTTGGCTAGGCGCTCAGAGATTGTCGACAAAACTATAGCAAGGTTCTTTAAAACCACGCATGACAGAAAATAACGTGAATTGTAAATTTATTTTACAGTGCTTATATTGTCAGTGAAGAGAAGACGGTGAGGAATAATAAAGAGCCCGTAGGCCATAGAGTCTGTATCACAGTCCAAACACCAAAAACCACGCGGTTTTGTGCTCTAGTCCAACAACCAAAACACAGGAAAAAATCCCCAAAACTCTGGCGCACTCTAGATGTCCAAACAAAAAGTATATCCACAAGAATGAATCCAAACAGCAGAGAGATAATCCTTCTTTTAGAAATGCCACCAGCACAGAAAAGAGTGGGGAAAAAGGATCGATCTCACCTCTTCAAAAATCCCCAGAACTCTGACGCACAAGAATGAAATCAAACAGCAGAGAGTACGTTTTTCGATCGGCGATGCAGTTTATCTGGAGATCTCGAGGGTATCAGGTGGCTTGCGTAACTGGCAACATCTACCTCCATTCATTCTCTTCCCGCGTTCTTTCCGCGTTTAAAAACAAAGCAGGTGATTTCAAATGAAGCACAGCCATAGGACAGACAGAAAAGGTGTGTGCGTGAGTGAGCGAGAATGTGAGTGACTATCATCTTCCTAGGCTCTGGAATCGGTGAAATACGCCCATATATTCCACTGACTAAGAAATTGTCCCAGTAGTACCTGGCCCGGCTTTCAATTTTATACATTGAGGTAACACACAATAAGTAAAAGTTACTTAGTTACTTCCAACAACTTGATGGGGGTCGCTCCTATACAGTGCAAAAACCTTGTCTTCCCGTCCTGTCTACCCCCTTGTCAGATGTATGTGTATATGTATGGACGGGTGGATTGCCATTTTCGCTAGTTTACTATGCGACAGGCTATGTTGCTGGTACTTGTGTACTTGTGTACTTGTGCTGTAACAATAAAAGGACTACTACTACTACTACTACTACTACTACTAAATCTAATCCAAAAACGAGTTATTTTGAATTAAAGGAAAATCTTTACAAATGTAATAATGACATTAAACATGTCAAGATGTCAACACAACATTTAGGACCTTTCGGGAGGTATAATGTGCCTGTAATTGTTCAGACCATCCCATAAAACATTTTCAAATACAATTGAAAGTGGCATAATTGTGAATTCTACTTTTTGTTCCCTTCAATTCAATAAGCTAAGTTAAAGATCTGACATTTAGGCTGTTAGAGGTCTGTAACTTTATATTTAAGGGCCAGATGCACATTAGGAGTGCTCCACTGCTTGTCAAGGCGCTGTTTTAGTATCTCCATAGTGTTTGCGCAACTCATTGGGTAGAAGGCCTTTATTTTTGAAGTAATATATAGCATCGCACAATTTGTAGACACCTTGAAGAATATGTAATTTCAAGATAACAATATGGAAAATTATTATTTAAGTAAATACAGTATATTCTGGTATTTACTTAAATATGGTACATATTTGTAATGTAATTACAAATATTAGAAATGTAATGTGCTACCCTACTTCATTACTGTTAATGTAATGAGTTTACTGTAATCAAATTACTTGGTAATGCATTAGTCCCATCACTGGGTATTAATATGTGTACCTGGATCCTTCCCCTGTGACGTCTGGTCTGCTGAATCTGGATGCATCACTCCTCACAGACACACTGGACAAAGGGGAGTCTGGTCTCTTCATGACATTCCTGTGAGAACGAAGCACGTCATAACATTCATAACATTACAAAGAGGATCCAAACAGCAAAGAATCTGTATAATAAAATAATAACAGAGCAAATACAAAATCTGAAACAATTCTAACAGAAATAAAAGAATGAAACTAGTCTAGTGAATCTGCTCCTCTCTGCAGTGAGGTGAGGGTTGACTTACTCTGTGAACTCCAGTTCTTTAGGGTGCTCTAACTTTAGAAACCAGACTACTAAAAAATGCTTTCACCCTTAAAGAATCTGAAGGTTTGCCAATAGGAGGTACCTTTGGAACTTAAATCAGCAGTAAGGGGTTTTGGTCAAACACTAGGGAGATAACTACCTAAAGGACAAAGGCAAACACCACCAACAGCCCAGTTGGCACTAAATGGTTGCCAACATGCTAACTGGTGTATTTCTGTGATACTGTTGGCGATGCCGTGCTGTGAAGCACCATACATCATCACATGACCATATACCATCACATGACCATATACCATCACATGACCATATACCATCACATGACCATATACCATCACATGACCATATACCATCAACATGAATTTTTAGATGACAGCAATACTAGTTGCCTCAGAAAGTGTCAAATTATTGCATAGTGTTGCTCTACATGTATAAGGCATGTTAGGAAAGGGTGTCACGATGGGGCCCACAATAGGTGTTGTTATGACTCATATAGGGTGTATGACAGAACAGTTTGGGTTTTACATTAGGACCCCATAACCATTCTAAAGAATTCCTCCTCCTCTTTCTGTGCTCTGCTACCTCCATCTAATTCCTGTTGTTCTCTAACACTTTCTCTGTTATCTCTCACTTCCTAGTAGCTGTTGCTAAAATTAGAAAATTATTGGATACATATTGGCTATCGTTAGATAATTCCATGTTTCAGTGATATACAGTGGGGAAAATAAGTATTAATATGCAAATTAAGTCATAAATGTTATAAAATGCAGTTTTCTGGATTTTTTTGTTGATATTCTGTTTCTCACTGTTAAAATACACCTACTATTACAATTATAGATCACACATTTCTTTGCAAGTGGCCAAACTTGCGAAATCGGCAGGGGTTCAAATACTTATTTTCCCCACTGTAATTCATGGAGACATATTGGCTACTGTTAGATAATTCCATGTTTCAGTGATATAGTTATTGGAGACATGTAGGCTATTGTTAGATAATTCCATGTCCTCATTTCTGTGCCGTTTCTCTAGGACCTGGGACCTTCAAAATTATTCATATTCTCTTCTCCTCTAAGAGTCCATGAACTTTTATTCACTGCATTCAGTGCCTAGCAGAACTCAATTCACTCACTTTCAGTGATTTACAGTGTTCCAGTTAGGTTACTTTATCTAATATGTAAATATATGCCCTAAGTAATAATAGTGTTTTATCTAATATGTAAATATATGCACTTAATAATATTAGTGCTTTATCTTATATGTAAATATTTGCACTAAATAATATTAGTAATGTATCTAATATGTAAATATTTGCACTTAATAATATTAGTGCTTTATCTAATATGTAAATATGTGCGTTTAATAATAGTAGTGTTTTCTGTAATATGTAAATATGTAAGGGATAATGTATAGAACGCCGGTCATTATCGGCCCGACAGGGCGAACAGCACCCCAACGCGAAGCGGAGGGGTCTTGCTTCGCCCTGAAGGGGCTTATTTTCATCCCGATAATGACCGGCGTATAGCCTACATTATCCCGCTTATTACACGGCTACTTGCCAAAACGAAAAAATAACTTAACAGTGTCTTTTTACAATTTATTTGTTATTCGTAGTGTTGATCAGCAGAGAAATAGTTCGCCAAAGACGTTGAACTTTAAAGACGTTGAACATTCTTTAGAACACAGCAAGTAAATGGATCATTCTACAGCATTAAGAAGAGCCGTGTAATAATTGCATATTAGTACCGTTAGTATATCCTTTACTGTAATTCCAGACTGCAGTGCATTTTCTTATTAGTTTATTCCAAACTACCTTTCCTTATTGTCCCCGATAATAATTACACAATTTCACAACTGTAACCTATTCTGGTTGTCTCAGAAAACACTTGAAATCTGCGGAGTAGGAATATATCCTCCCAGACATACTGGACAAAGGGGAGTCTGGTTCCTTCAAGCAATTCTAATTCTCTTATTCTAGTGAATCTGCTCATCTGTGCAGCGAGGTGAGGGTTGACTTACTCTGTGACCTGCTCCTGTTCTTTGAAATTCCATGGCGTTCCCATTGAGGTGTTACTCCTCATGGACATCACACTGGGCACAGGAGAAGGTGGCCTTTCTTTTTGTGTCCTATGACCACAAGACACGAGACTTTAGGATTTTAACAATTATAACAGAAACAAAAGAATGAAACTAGTCTAGTGAATCTGCTCCTCTGTGCAGTGAGGTGACGGTTGACTTACTCTGTGACCTTTTCCTGTTCTTTGAAATTCCATGGTGTGTCCATTGACCCGTCACTCCTCATGGAGATCACACTGGAAACAGGAGAAAGTGGCCCTCCTTTTTCCATTCTACAACCACAAGACACAAGAGGGTTTTTGAGACTCTGGATTCGGGGGGGGACAAAAGGTGAAAGGCGGGGGGGTTGTTGAAAGCAGGAAGGAGGTTATCTGGGGGGAAGGAGTTCACATGCTAATGAGTCAGGTCTCAGCTATTTGCTCTTACTGAGACAAAGACAGAGTACATATCCAGGGGTAAAATTATATTATATATATATATATATTATTATTATATTATTCGCTGGATTGGCTACACCAAAATTAACAAACAACCTGTCATTTTAGTTTATTAACTTTAGAATATCGCACAGGGTTTATATACTTAAGATTTATCTGATTTATTTAACTCTTTTTCTAACTCTGACACCATAAATGTTTCTAACGTCAGCCACGCTCAACTAAAAGACCCTTTGTGTCATCCCAACTGCGCTTTCTGAGATGCAAGGATGTCAGTTTTACACAGGGTTGAACAAGCACAGTTCGACCCTTCTTATCACCTTTGAGCTCACCCTAAACATAGACAAGAGGTTCCCTCACTTACGCATGTAGGTCTTACACGTATGCAGACTAAGTGGTGTCAGCACCTAACACTTTAAGTCACACACACAGAAACACAGAAAAGCCATGTTCCTGCTTATATAAGCACATGATTCATACAAGGTAATTATTAATACAAGGCACTTGATTAATACATTCTTAAGTCATAAACAGTGTTTCTAAATTAATTCGGTCAGGGAGTCTGGTCTCTTCAAGACATTCCTGCGAGAACAAGGCACGAGGCAAGTCACGACATTCATAACATTACAAAGAGGTTCAAACATCAAATAATCTAGATAATGAAATAATAAACAATTCTAACAGAAATAAAATAATAAAACTAGTCTAGTGAATCTGCTCCTCTGTGCAGTGAGGTGAGGGTTGACTTACTCTGTGACCTGCTCCTGTTCTTTCAAATTCCAAGGCGTGCCCTTTGACCTGTCACTCATCACGGACATCATACTGGAGACTGGAGGAGGTGGCCTTTCTTTTTGCATTCTACAACCACAAGACACAAGAGGATTTTTGAGACTCTGGATTTGGATCATTTTTGGGGGGATGGATAGGGTACTCTAACTTTAGAAATCAGACCACTAAAAATACTCTCACCCTTAATGAATCTGAATTGGAACTTAAAGCAGCAGTAAGGGGTTTTGGTCAATCACTAGGGAGATAATTACCTAAAGGAAGAAGACCTTGCAAACACGACCAACAGCCCACTTGGCACTAATTGTTTGCCAACATGCTAACTGGCAACTTTGGGTGATATTGTTGGTGATGCCGTTCTGTGAAGGCCTGCTGGCTGTTCCTTCAAGGAAATTCATCTTCAAGGAGCCACCTCTCACTCTCTATGAGAGCAGTTCTGCTTATATGACCTCCTGATATGGGGGTTGACATGGGGTGAAAATTGACTCCTTTAAGTACTGGCAAATGATTTGCTGTTGAAACGGCAAAATTTCCAATAGCAAATGTCTGCTCTGCTATAAACAATAAATGAAATCAAATACTTTCTTGTTTGCAATCCTGCTGTGTCTAACCTAAGCCTCTGTGTGGGACACTGCTGCTAATTTCTGACACAGAAACTCTTTCCTAACTCAGCATTGTCTCGGGCACCTTTGGGAGCTGACCGATGCCTCATATGGGTCTAATCCCAAATGTGGAGTCCTGTGGAGATTCTGTTGTGCAGGGTGCACTGCTGTTTGCCAATGCTGTGAAATGGGGCCTACATCATAATTTTAAACTTCAGACAGACAGACACTATCTTGGCCATGTTTCAACCTAAAACACGATCAGTTCAATTATTACAAATTATTCTGTGTGGGTGGGGGGGGCTTGGGCCTGATGTAACGTAAATATTGCTATTTAGTGGTTATACTTCTGCATTGCAAGATGGTTCTACTGTGTGTGTGTGTGTGTGAGAATGAATATTCATGTGTGCTATGTGTATTGACTGTCTCTGTCATGGAACGAACAGACTCCAAGATAGGAATACTTGGAACAGAGTTTATTGCAGACAGAGACAGCCAGGGACACATAGGACAGACAACAGGTTGTAGACACGGAGATGCTGAGGGGTTAATCCTCGAGAACACAGTCACAACCCACGGAGGGGCGCAGGCTCGAAGCACTGCTGGGAACTGAGGAAAACGCCGCTGCAGCAAACAAAACACCAGTCACACTCGGCAAGGTATTAACTAAACAAGAACTAATGCTATAAGTGAAACTGGAACTAAGGCGATAAACGTAACTAGTACAAACTATGACGGGAGCGAAGGTAATCCACATGAAAGTCAGGCCGCGGGAAATCCAAGGTTGTTTAT